>NW_011904382.1:0-2841 GCF_000151845.1 Pteropus vampyrus
AAGCGTTCACATTTCCCTCCAAGCACAATGTCATTAGGAGGAACTGCCTCTTCCTAGAGAAAGGGAGCACGTTGGCAGGACCCCTGGTGGTATCCTGCAGCACTGGGACCCTGTGCATATCATTTGCAAATGTTTTATATCACAATTGTGATCCAGCGCGCTCTGGCCCAGCCTCCTCCTGCAGTTCTCTCCTGCCTGCTCGCCCAGAGTCAGCTGCCTGACAGGGGATCTCATGGGCCCCTGGAGTCTGGAGCCACCCTGCTTATCCCATCAGATTTTCCTTTCACGGTCCTCACTGACCTTTGTGGCTCCAGTTGCCTTTTCCTGTAATGTCCCATATGTTCCAGGTTAAGTGCTTCTACTTGACCTTTGATCATGCTTTTCCTTTCCTCTCTGCATTTGCCAAATAAAACAGAAAAAATAAAAATAAAAAAAATAAAACTCTGAGTCTCCAGTCATCCCAAGATCTCAAGTCCTGCCTCTCTTCAGTGATGTCCCAAACCCCAGCCAGCCTCACTCTCATTCACCTCCATCTTTTAGAAACTTCAGGCTTTCAGTCTGTAACAGGTGATTTAAGTGATTGAATTGATCTTTAATTGTTCTTTAATTTCATGTCTTTTCTCTAATTAACAATAATAAAAATAATAATAGCTTCATTTATTGAGTCAGGGATTGTGTTTCCTACTTTAGGTAGGCTCTCTCATTTAATCCCCACAACAATCTTAGCATGTAAGTATATGTTTTCTCCCTACTTGACAGATTAAAGTTGAGACTCAGACAAAAAAGCCTACGATCACATAGCGACTAAGTAGAGAAACTGGGATTTAAATCCAGTTTCACCTGAGTGGTAACATCTTACTTTTTACTGACTGCTTGCAAACTCCTTCAAGAAATAGTGGAAAAGAAAGGGAACTGACATTTAGTGTGCCTTTACCGGGTATGTAGTAGAGATGGTTTAATGTACTGTATCACATCATCCTTACCCTACTGCTAAGAGTTAGATATCACAGTCCGAAACAAGCAAACAAACAAAAACCAAAAAAATAAAAAATAAAAAACAAGGCTTAGTTTAAATAATTTACTCAAGGTCACAGAGCTGCTAAGTGGAGACATAAAATTAAACCAGGTCTTTCTGCCCCGAGAGACACTTTGCTCTGTGCATAAGAAACTCTATATTTCTTTTTTCATTCTCTGCATGGCCTAGCACAGTGCTGGGTTTTAGTGAAACTATCAATTAGTTATACATCGACTGAAAAAAAAAAAAACGAAGATTCCTTCTATTCTGTTAGAAGTAGGAGCATGAAAGGAATATATTTCAGGAAGGAAGAGTGGAACCCATAAAGAATGTTAGATTTCAGGAAGAGACAATATAAGAACAAAGATGAAGTGGAATGGATTCTTGAATGTCGTGGCAATTGGAAAAATTTTTTTGTATCTTTTGAGAGATTTACTTTACACCTTCCTGAATTTTATTATAGTAGAGCAGGAGTGTCTAAAATTAGAAGATGGGAGAGGATGAGTTAGTATTTCTGTTCAAATTTTGCATTTACTCTATCGTTAGTCTACTCCATTCAGCTGACTTCCCCATTTCTACGTGCCCTTCTCAGATGTAGAATTAAAGGCTAATGGCCGGTTGCCCTAGGCTCTTTCCTTGGTATATTTGTAGACCATTGAAATTCACCCTAGAGCTCACCTTCAGAGTAACTAACTTTTTTTTTTTTTTAAAAAAAGGAACTATTTTATGTTCTAAAAATGTGATACAATATGTTAGAATTTTGTTGGTCAAAACGCACATTCTCCAACTGCCCAGTGCCTCTTATGCATCTCAGTTGTTAGTGCAAGTAACCCAACACAGTGAGAGGACAGGTCAGCGTCAGGTGTGGTTTCTGGATCTAAGAATATGTACTACACTTTCATATTTATCCACAGAGTGTTTGTATTGAGTGTTCTGTGTGCCCAGAGAATAGTTGTCGGTGGTCTTCACAGTGATGTGTGTTGTTAGCATGAGTACCAGAAGATACTTAAGTATTGACTCTAGTGATGGGCTCTGTCTTCCAGACATGGCCCTTTGTGCTCTCAGTAACTGGGGAAATGCTAGGTGCATGACTGGGTTTTCTCAAAGTGTGCTAGGTGTGTCATCTCCAGGGCTATAGAGCTTCTTAGAATTGTACTCATTGTGAGAACTTTCCCAGAATAAAATACCAGCGTGCTCAAATCACCACGTTTTTGTCAGTGGCTTTCATCCCTTTCTTGCTATGACCATCCATGAGGTTTAAAACCATCACAGCTGTTTAGGGCAGCAGCCCCAACCATTTTAGCACCAAGGACCGATGCTCCTATGAGAATCTAATGCCTGATGATCTGAAGTGGAGCTGAGGCAGTGATGTTAGCGCTAGGGAGTGGCTGCAAATACAGATGAAGCTTCGCTCACTTGCCTGCTGCTCGCCTCCTGCTGTGCAGCCCCGTTCCTAACAAGCCAAGGACTGGTACCAGTCCACAGCCCAGGGGTTGGGGATCCCTGGTTTAAGTAGTAGGCTTGGAGTCCAAAATATTAAGGTCAAATACCAGCTTCATCACTTACTAGTTGGGTAGTTTGGGGGTAATTCATGTACCTCTCTAAGCTGATTTTTCATCTATAAAGTGAAAGTAATGAAACTTAACTCATGGTGTTGCTAGATGATTAAAATAACAAATTCTGAGTACATGGCACTTGGCTCGTGTAGGCGTGTGTGTCTGTGACATTGCTAGTAGTTGCTCTCTGAACTGTGGCATCCTCAAAAGGGGAGGTCTTTATGGAGAAGTGAAGACTTCTCATTGCCGCCAATCCCCATCTGTGCTGGG
>NW_011904383.1:0-2200 GCF_000151845.1 Pteropus vampyrus
GCCTGGAACCTGTTCTTATGCCAGAAAGTAAAATGCTGAAAGTGACAGGGACAGCTCCATAGGACACAGCGACCAGCTTGAAAGAGCTTGTACTTGCTGAACCTGGGGCAGTTTGAGCTTCAAAATAAATAATGATAGAAAAGTATATAATCTATCGAATAAGTCTACAAGTCTATTCTGATATAAATAATAAATAGAAAAATAAGTGGGGGAGAAGAAAAAGTTCTTCCTTATAGTAGCAATCCAGCAAGGACATATGAAAGAAATGATGGAATCAGAAAGTCACTGTTCGGCAATCATCAAACAAATAATTGATTCAAGCAAGGCTCACCCACAGATGCTAAACTAGTAGATTCAATTTTATGAGGCACGTGATATTTATCACTCTACGAGTACTAATTAATTACAGTGGAAAAACAGTAGCTTCACAGGGAAGAAGCCTGGCACACACCACCTTAACCGGTGTGGATCAGAGTTAACTCAGCAGTCCCGGGACAAGGCAGCAGCACGTGCCTCCTGATACCGCACACTGAGGCGGCTACAACGTCACTAATGTGCGTTCCTGCCGAAAATGCTAGCCCGAGTCTCATCCTGAGCCTTCGGATTTTCTAAATTGAGGGACATTTTATAAAATAATGGTAATGTCTCACACTCCTCAAAAAAAATGTCTCGATCATGAAAGAGACTAAAGACTTGAACCAGGTGAAAGGAGACATGACAACTAAGTGCAGCCAGCGACCCTGGATTAGACCCTGACCCAGAAAGAAGACTGCGATTTGCTGTCAAGGGCATGTTGTTAGGACAGTGGGTGAAATTTGAATGCATGGCAAAGTATGGTCCTTGGGCCCAATCTGGCATGCTGCCAGTTTTCGTACCACTTAATATCATAGCCAGAGTGATTTTCACATTTTTAAATGGTTGGAAAAAAGTTTTAAAAGAATAAAATTTCTATGGCAATCTGTAAAAGGCAAAACTGTGGAGACGCTGAAAAGATCAGTGGTTGCCTGGGGTTGGGGCGCGGAGAAGAGGGTCGAAGGGGTAGAACACAGGGTATTTTTAGGGCAGCGAAACTATCCTATGTGGTAAACTGTCATGGGAGATGCAGGGGATTATACGTTCGTCAGAACCCATAAAACTACAGTGAGGGAACCCTAATGTTAAACTGCGGACTTCAGCTAATAATAATATATCAATATTGGTTTGTCAGTTATAACAAATGTATCTTACTAACATGGGATGTTAATAATAGGGAAACACAGGGGCTTTGGTGGGTATATGGGAAGGGAACTGTGCATTCTGTTTGGTTTTTCTATAAACCTAAAGCCACTCAAAAAATAATGTCTAGTAATTTAAAAACTACTTTATTGTGACACATAAATATTAGATGAAATGGAAATTTCTGTGTCTCTAAAGTTTTGTTGAAACACAACCAAACTTTCTCATTTAAATATTACCTATGGCTGCTTTGGGGCTGGGACTGCAGGGCCGAAGAGTCGCAACAGAGACCATATGGCTCACAGACTAAACTAGGACGCTGGTGACCTTGTGCACATGGCCTCCCCGTCCCAGAGGCAGTCTGTGCAAGGACCATAACCGGGACTCAGCCTGCCGCCTTCCCACAGGCCTCGTGCTCCACCATCGCTCCATCCAGTGCAGGAGACAGGCACGGCTGTGCACGTGTCGTGTGAGTTACAGGAGAGTTTGTACAGTGAACCTGTTAAAGCTCAGACAGTTGGTGGCCTTTGCATTGTGAATCTGTGATCTCTCAGATAGGAGAAGGTTATTCACCAACTATTAAGCTGGCAGATGCATGCTTAATTTAACCTACTGAAGGAAAAGTTGGGTTTAAATAAAACCTTTTGTTAATAGCACATTATTTGGTTATAAGATGAATGTACGTCGAGTATAGATACATTGGAAAACTCAGAAAAGTATAAAGAAAATAAAAACTACTTGAAATTTTACCACCCAGAGAACATGGAACAACATAAAAAAGATGCTAAAATTATATCATTTTGCCTCCACCTTCTGGAGATAACCAGTGTTTATATATGTCCTGTATTCTTCTAAAAATACACGTAGGAATACACGGCCTACATAAATGGGATCCGTGATACTGTTTTTAAGCCTTCCTTTTTAATTATCAACGTAATAAGAATGTCCATTCTATATATCAACAACATCATTTAAATACCTCCAA
>NW_011904384.1:0-890 GCF_000151845.1 Pteropus vampyrus
GTGCGGGTAGCATGAACATCTGTCTCTGAGGAACGGTCTGACCACCGTCTTTCCCGCTCATACGGAGGTTTCCAGGAGCCCCGTCCACCCTCCCCGCTCATGCTCCTTTCACATGATCCCCGCGGGGTTATGATAAGAACCAGGCCATAGGTTGTTCAGCCACGTTGTGCAGGAACGGAATGGGAACAGTTGTCCACGACGCGGCTTTACTGTGTCTGTGTCCATCAGGCATTTGTTCTGAATGGCCTGCGCGGGTAACTCTAAGAGTAAAATGGTTTACCATTTTACTATTTCGCATTTCCCCATTTTACATTTGAAAAGACTAAGGCACAGAGGTAAAAAATAAATAAATAAATAAATTAAATAAAATAAAAAAACTTGCCCAAGGTCACACAGCACATGAATAGGACTGAAATGGGAACAAAATGACTCTCACTTCAGAGCCTATGTTCTGAAGCACAAGTCACCCCGAATGAGCTCTGCTCACTGGGGACAGATACCCCCTGGCATCCACCTTACAAATCCTAAGAGGACAGTGTGTGTGTGATTCCACCTAGATCCAGGCCCACCCTCCACAGGAAAAGGAGGAACTGTTTAGAGTGCATTCTAGCCGACAGCGGGTCGGAAGAGCGCTGGCACAAACGAGGGACCTGTGACGAAGCGCCCGCTCAGTGTCCCAACCCAAGGTCAGTCGGGAGTGGAGGGGTGACACTCGCACTTCAAGGTCTCTGTGCTAAAGTAAGACCGTGTACCACGCTTTGCGACACGCCTGGAGGTCGTCAACTAAAATGCCCATTTAGTAGGAATTTCAACAAAGAAATCTGTGTTCTCCTCCAACTGTGAGACTCATAGAAAATCTCTGGATCCAGCCTCACCTTTTCTGATGAAGA
>NW_011904385.1:0-1163 GCF_000151845.1 Pteropus vampyrus
TGTGTGTGTGTATACATATACACACACACACATATTTATATATCTCCATTCATCCATTGATGAACAGAGTTAGGTTGTTTCCATACATTGGCTATTATACATAATGCTGCAATGAACATATCTTTTTATACATGTAGTGATGAAACACACACACACACACACGCACACACACGCACACACACACGTATATAATAAAATATTATTCAGTCCTAAAAAAATAATAAAATCTTGCCATTATGACAACATGGATGGACCTTAAGGCATTATGCTAAGTGAAATACCTAAGACAGAGAAAAAGTATATGAACTCTCTTATCTGGAATTCAAACAAACAAAACCTAGCTCATAGATACAGAGAACAGATTGGTGATTTCTAGAGTTAAGAAGTGGGGTGAGGGGTAGAGAAATAGGTAAAATGGATCAAAAATAAACAAACAAAAAAATTAAAAACAAACTTTTGAATGCAAATCCACAATAAAGTTAAAAGGCAGACTAGGAACTAGATAACAAGAGTTCTACATGACAGGTTAAATGTTAGTTTGATAAATGTATGAAGCATTCATAAATAAGGAAAATTGGAAATTATCTAACTATCCCCAAATGGAAGACTAATGAAATAAGTTATGAGCATCCATAAAACAAAATAAAAATGTGTAGTCATAAAAATATATAGTTTTATATGGAACATGGGAAGATATTCATAATATAGCTAAATGAGAGGCAATTAGCCTCTGACAATAGATTGTATAATATAATAAATATACTTCTGTTGCATTAATTGTTAAAGAACTAGAACAGAATTCTGGAAGGTTAAACAATATAGTATTTATAATAATCATAAAAAATAAAGGCTTATTGAAGACAATATTGAGTCCACAATTTTGAAATTGAAGATGAATTCAGTTTTAAGAAGGAAGTGGAATTTAATCTGTGCTTTGAAGGATAAGTTGCTTAAATGTCAAGAAGGTAGAGGGTACTTCAGGTAGGAGGGGGAAAATAGCTAAAAGAACAATGAAAACAAGAATGAACAAGGTACATAGTGGTGATAGTAAAGAGACCAGATGGAGAGAGAGCATTGTTGGGGATAGGGGATAGAAAGAAATAAGATTTTCTAAAAAGTGATATCCTTTATTTATTTATTTGTATACACATACACACATACAC
>NW_011904386.1:0-1881 GCF_000151845.1 Pteropus vampyrus
CGAGTTACAAAGGCCAAAGGGCAAGTGTGGAGGGCCGGGTGGGGGCAGACTCTCCACCTGGGCCTTGAGGCCAGGTAGGTGTTTGCCTCCTCAGCAGAGGGCAGGGAGGCCTTCTGGAGAGACGCAGCTGCAGGAGAAAGTCCTGGAAGCACCTGGGACCAGCGTGCGCGGGCCTGGGTGGTGGGGCAAGGAGGAGGGGAGCACAGGGTGCAGGGCCTGAGGGCCTGGGCAAGGACCCACTGCGTCCTGACGAAGAATTGTCCCCAGGGGACCGGATCTGTGCTCTAGGAGAGTCGCCGGCAGCAGTGAGAAGAATTGGAGAGAGACAAAACCCCAGCGGGAGACAGGCAAGAGACTCTTGTGATACTGTGAAAGGAATATCTTGACTTTGAAACGTTCGGTTTCACGGGAACCTTTGTTTTCCTAGGAAGTATGTTGAGGATGTCAGATTCTCTCCATTGCTCAGTGAGGGACTCATGTCTATCTCCTTAGTTTGAACATTCAACTTTAGATGCTGGAGGTTGTCGAGAGGAGCGGCTAAGAGAGGAGATTTATAGTCACTTTTAAAAGTGCGCAGATCCGCTCGCGCAGCCTGGAGGACCGTGTTAATTTTGCTGCCTGAGGCAGGTGTGCAGCCCACGGGCCAGGGGTCACCATGGCACCAGACGGGAAACAGGAAGAACCCAGCGCAGAAACTGTCACACACTTGTTTATGGCCAGAGCGGCATTTGGGGTCCTCCTGGAGTCATTGAGCAGATTCCTATTCTCTCCTGTGGGTGAGAGGGGGCGGGGGCCGTCGGCCTCCCCTCCCCCACCCCAGCCTGTCAGACATGAGAGGCCTGGGACCCGCCCCGGCTTATCCTGCGGGAGAGGGATTTGCGAGAGCTCTCAGGATCTCTCTTGCCACAGTAAAGTTTCTTCTCTTTATCTCTTTCACACACAAATTCAAGCTCTTTTTTTCCCTTCAAATCACTTTTGTGCTGTTTAACCTCTTTACCCTGATTTCTCTCCCTCCTTTCTTGCTCCTTTGCTGGTAGTTTCCCGCTAATGGATCACCTGGATAAGATTGCCCCGGCTTTGTGAGAGTAGCAATTAGCGCTGGCCCCGAGGAGGCGGCTCGCTCTCCTGCTCGGCGGCTGGGCCGGCTGCGGGGGATGGAGTGGGCCTGACTCTTTTCATTTGAAAGTAGGTTATCGATTAGCACGGATGCCAATTTACTGCACAGGCTCTCGCCAACCCCTCTTGATCTCGTTATGGTGTAAATTTTCAAGATTGTATCACATGACCTCAGGAGAATTCAGGAGAGAAAAATGTTGTAGGAAAAGGGGAAAAAAAACCAGCCACAAGAAAATGAATATTTCTTTTGTTACATTATAACGCAGATAAAAATAAACATGGCTGCCCCCGGCTCTGTTGGGAAAGACACTGGTGTGTGTGTGTGTGTGTGTGTGTGTGTGTGTGTGTGGAGGGGGTTTGGTTAAAAGCAACAGGTTTTAAAGTGCTTTCTGGTTTGGTTTTGTTTTTTTTTTCTTTCGGTTCCTTTTAGGATTGCTTTTCTTGGGAAATGATGATTTTAGGGAAAAGATGAGACCGTTGGGTGTATTTGCCACGGCAAATCCTTCTAGTCTCAGCTTTGTGAACTAGACGAAGCGGGCGGGATCACCCGAGATGGCTGAGGAGGAGAAGTCGGCCACCGCAGGCTAACGCCAGTTTTGTAGACCAGTTTGTGTAAAGAAGGATGTGCAGTCGTTCTTTCTTTAAAATAGTTTATCGAGACACAGTTGACATTCCATAAAATTCACCCGTCTTAAACGTACGATTCAGTGGGTTTTAGTATATTTCCAGAATTTTGCAGTCATTATTACAATCTAATTTCAGAAC
>NW_011904387.1:0-1623 GCF_000151845.1 Pteropus vampyrus
TGCTGTGAAAGATAGTGATCTGAAGCCTTTCAAAGGTGTAAATATTAAAATAACAACGAGGACAAAAAAACTCACATGTTTTTGTTTTCCAAAGTAGCTCTGGGATGTGTTCCCCATATGTCAGGAGGGTTTCTACAAACACTTGCTTTAGGTCAGAGGTCAACACACTTTTTCTGTAAAGGGTTAGATAGTAGCTATTCAGGCTTAGCAGGTCCTGTACACCTCTGTCACATATACTTTGTTTGTTTTTAACCTCCCTTTAGAAACATAAAAACCATTCTTAGCATCTAGCCAATGTTGTCTACCCATTACAGTTTGTGAACCCCTAGTCTAGGGCCAGGGGGAAAAGCATGACTCGGCGTTGGGAGAACTGGTTTCGACCTGGCCTGTTCTCTTAGTTCCGGGTCCTCTTGGTCAAGTCTTCACCTGTTTTTCTCAACAGATAAGGGGTAGGACTTGGCCAGGAAACTTCTAAGGCTCATTCCACGATTCTGTGACTGTCCCCAAATTACTTAGCTAAAGATATCGCTTGCCTTTGCCAAGAGTGAGCCCCCTCTTCACCAACCTGAGACAGGACTGCCTTCTTCTTACAGTTGTTCCCTCCAATGAAGACCATGTTGAGCAGGACTGGTCGGGGTACTCAAACACAAAGTCATATCTTAACAGCCAGATGGACCCATTCTGATACAAGGTGCGTATGCTCACATCTCTCTTGAGGATATTGGATGCAAGGTCTTCATATCTGGAATACGGTTGGTAAAATAGATATTCCTCCAAGTAATTAACAAGGAAGTTGGCCACCCGTTGGAAGAAAGTCATATGGTCTGAGAACTGGGTATAGCACCTGGGAACGTAGGACACAGAGTTTGGGCTTCTGCTGAATGCATGCTCCAGGGAGCACGGGAAGCCCCGGAAGAAATACATGGAGGGCAGGCCCAGGTACTCGGCCAGGATCACCCCACAGGGTAAGGCTGGATCCGTGAAGATGGCATTGAACTTGCTCTCCCTGAGGAAGCTCAGGGTGGCAGAGTCATTCAGGAGACTCTTGCAATTGAGGAAGAACACCTCGATGAAATAAATGATATTTCTGTACTCGAACAAGGGGGCGTTGAGGAAACTCCTCTTAGCAAATTGCTGTTTTCCAAAATAATGGAGGCGGTTGTTCATCTCCTCCTGTTCGTATGGCACCGGATAGACTTTCCTTGTGTAGTATTTACATTCTTTATAAAGCAGATTGACTTCAGGCACCAGCATGACGATCTCATGTCCCCTATCACTGAGAAGCTCTACTACGTCCTTCATACTGAGCCAGTGGCTTCCATCCTGAGGGACCACCAGCAGCTTGTGCCCTAGAACCTGAGCCCAAAGCACTGAGAGGAAAACCACCGCAGAAACACCCCTAAGTGCCTGGAAATGGCCTGCCATCCTGGCGGGAGTGCAGGTAGCAACAAGAATGAATAATTTAGGTGCCCTGAACTGCAGGAGTCCTGCCTATTTCCCCTGAGTTTATAATCCTCTTCACAGACCTGCCTGCCTTCCCTAGCTCTGAATTTTGCCCTTCAATAAGCGAGAACCTAAAGTAAATATTTAACCATTTTTAAGTACACAGATAACTTGATCCAA
>NW_011904388.1:0-1320 GCF_000151845.1 Pteropus vampyrus
TAGGGGTCAAAAATCCTAATACATTTTCCATCCTAATCTCCCATAAAATAATGGCCTATTTTAGGAACCATATATAACCCTAGTAGTATTCTATGGGCTCTGCTATGGCACTCCTCAGAGCTCTATTTTTGTCAATATACAATTAACTAATGTAAATACCAAATGCCAAAAACAGAATATGCACATTTTAAGTAATAAGTGGAAAAAAAATGAAGGTGGGGCTAATGCAAAACAATATTTCCATTTGAGGATTATATCAAAACATTGCTTTGACTATCTCATCTCATGTTTTCTAGAGTATCCTCCCCCTTGCCATGTATATCCTGTTCCCAAATTCCAGACCAATAATTCAGAGCTCTTAATTTATTGCTTTGGGTTTTTTATTGTTATTAATACTAACTCTACTATATGCCTAATACTTTGAGTATTTTATGTACATTAATTTATTTAACTGAATATCACAAACAACCCTATAACGTAGGTGATAGTACTATTCCAATTTAAAAAATAATGAAACAGAGAACAAAAAAGGAGATATTTTTGACCCAATAAGTCCTCAAATAATATTATTATATTATCCTAGTTATTGCCATTATTAATCACAGTAAAATATTACCAATATTTGATTCAAATAGAATCTGTTTGATATTAAAATATTAACATTGCCTTACATTAATATAGCACTTTAGCATTTATAAAACACTTTGCAAATATGATCTCATTTAATTTTCACAATGACATAGTAATGCAAGTCACACCATATCCATGTGCAAGATGAATAAAACTGAGACCCAAAGAGGTTGAGAGCAAAATTACATTAAAGTCTATATTTTAGGACAACACACTATCTTATGTTTAAACTGGACATTCTAGAATAAATAATGGCTCCTAATAATATCAGGTATTACTCCCCCCAAAATGTGGATATTATATTATTTGAAAAAAGAGTTCTGTAGATGTGATTCAGTTAAGGATCTTGAGAAGGAGAGACTATCCTGGATTATTCAGGCAGGCCCTAAATACCATCACGTGTACCTTATGAGAGAGAAAGACAGAGAGATTTTATACACACAGAGGAGGTGATATGAAGATGGAGCAGACAGAGATTTGAAGATTCTGGCCTTGAAAATTGGAGTGATATGCAGCCATAAGCCACAGAATGCCAACAGCCACCAGAAGCTGGAACAGGAAAGGAACAGATTCTCCCGTAGAGCCTTAAGGAGTATGTCCTGGCCAATACCTTGGTTTTGGCCCAGGGTAACAGATTTTGGACTTTCGTCCTCCAGAACTGTGAAAATATTAATTTCTGCTATTTCAAGC
>NW_011904389.1:0-1601 GCF_000151845.1 Pteropus vampyrus
AAAAAAAAAAGAAAACTGGTAAAGCAAGATACAGAATTACATGGTATTTTCCTTTCTTTTACCTATAAATTTAAGTCAGCTCCTTGATAGTCTGCATCATTCTCACCAGTAAAATGGGAGTGGGTTAGATAACATCTTGAGATTCCTTTAAATTCTAACTAAAAAAGAAATAAATATGTAATAGTAATATTATATTTTGTTATCAAAGCATATATTAAAGAGTGGATGGCTTCTATCTATAAGCTAAAGCAGGGAGTATAATAAAATAAAACCTGGGGTTAAGTTTCACATCTGCCACTTGTCAAAAGGAGTGTCACTTCTCCTAGGGTCACTTTACTCATTGGTAAAAATGGGAATACGAAAAAGTCAGAAGATGTCATGAAAGAAAAGTCCTCATTTTCCTAACAGCAATAAAAAGGGTAAACTATCTGGGAACACACTGAACAAAAAAATGGGCATCACTTAATGAAGAAAATGTTAAACACACTACTGAGGAAAGAGAATCTAAATAAACAAAAGGATATACCATGTTCTTAGATACGCTGACTTAAGATCACATAGTTAATGCTTCCTCAATTAACCTAATAATTAATACAATTTCAGTTTAAAAAAAAACCAAAACAGATTTTGTTGGAATTTGCCAAGCTGATTCCAAAGTTCATATAAAAAATTAAGTAAACTAATTTAGCTAGAAAGGTTCTGAAAAATAAGTAATGAGAGAAAAATAAGCCCTTTCAGATATTAAAACAAATTATAAAGCTATAATGTTAAAGCAGAGTAGTATCAGCATGTGAATAGACAAAACAATAGAATAATACAGCAAGTCAGAAATATACCATAATTAAAATTGGAATTTATTGTATAATAAAGGTGAGATATAAAATCTATAAGTGAAAGATTTATTACTTAATAAATGGTGTTGAGAAAACTGGGTAGCTATCTAGAAAAAAACAATACATATTTCATATATCATACCAGGGTAAATACTACATACATCAAAAATTTAAATAAAAGCAACAAAAATTTAAAAGTATTAAAAGAAATAAGACAGTGTTTAAAATAATTCTGAAATGGAGAAGGCTTTCTTAAGTCTAAACAAAAAAATTGATATACTTTATCACATAAAAATAATGTATCTCTACATGGTGAAACCAACAATAGCAAAGTCAAAAGATGAATGGCCGACGAGAGAAGAACACAACCACTTCATGGTCAAAGAGCTAATCTCCCTATAAATTAGAGTTTTTATAAAATAATAAAAAAGGCAATCAACTTTTTTATAATGGAAATAGTTTACAGAATAAGAAATTCACATGAGTTCAAAATGTTAAAAGACACTCAATCTAACTCATAATAAAATAAATGCAAAGTAGAACAATGATACCATTTTTGACAGATATTAGCAAAGATAAACAAATTGATACACTCTTGCTGAAGGTATAAAGTAATAGGCATTTCTGTACACTGTTAGGACAGCTGTTTGGAAGTACTCTCTAAATTACAAATGTACAAACCCTTTGACACAGGAAATCTACTTCTAAGAATTTATCCTACAGATACATTAATACATAAGACAAATGACAATAATACAAAGATATTAT
>NW_011904390.1:0-2150 GCF_000151845.1 Pteropus vampyrus
TATTGCACGTTTATCATGGGCCATTGGGAGCTACGTATACTATTTATTTAATTCTCACAACAATCCTATGAAGCTGATAAAATCTGTCCTGCAGATGAGTCAACAGGATCAGAGAGAGAGAGGCTTGGCCAGGGTTAGCCAAGTAAGTGGCAGGAGTCAGACTGGAACCCGGATGTTTCTTCTTACTTTATTATCTCCAGCAATTCTATGTAACAAAGGCTTAGTTTTTTTTAATAGAAAACATTTGAGGTGAAAGGTGTTAAGCTGTTTAGCTGAAAATTTCCTTTGGAGTCAGGATGCAACACTAGCAAAGAATGTGAAACTAGTAAAAAAAAAAAAATCTGTATTCAAAGATAGAAACATGTATTTCCTAATACTAGGTTAGAATTTTGCACACAATAGTAAATTTAGTGATGATGATGATAACAGGCTTTTATCAACTTCCACAGTAACCATTAAAACTATTTAGATCAACTTTTTTTCCCTCTGAATATGTCTGCATATTCAGCCAATAATAGCCAATAATAGAAAAAAAATTAAAGTTAAAACCTTAGCTAAAATTAGAATGAATGATATGTTAGTGTAACTCAAAGGCAACCTTTCAACGGAAGGCACTTTTTCACAGTGGGTGTTTTATAACTTTCCTCCACCTACCATATTTGGCTGCAATTCATAAAATCTAAGTATAGCACATTACCTTCAATTTGGCTATTAGTTTTGAACAATAATTGTTCAATGTCATGGTCTGATTAATCAGCTGCACTCTTTGAGTAATGTTAAAATCACATTTAACCACCTATCATGAAAGCGAATGATCACCAGAACACAGATTTATAGAAATGAGAAGCTTTTCCGGGGGACATGAGGGTGACAAAAGAGTAAGTGTATGTTAGACAGGCAAACATTCTTGCTTGTCAAATGGCCACCCTGCCATTATTATTAGGTATATTTCAATATCTTCAAATGAAAAAGGTGCCCTATCTACCACATAGAAAATAATTATAATACATGTGAAAGTAGTCTGTTAAGAATAAAATTTATACAATGTTACTATTGCCAATAATCTATACAATTGATAATATTTCTTTGTAGTTACATGTCTATATTTTCTGATTTTATGCCTCTTATAGGTGAATAATTTGTAAGAACTGAGTTTGGTTGCAAAGGTCATCTCACCAAACCAGACAGGACTAGCAAGTGAAATCTACAATTCCAGGAAAGCCTGAAAGTTAAAACCTACATGATCACCACTAGTTGAATACATTACTAAAAATGCATGTACTTTTATGTGAATTTATGCATAACTGATCTCTTTCAAAAATTTATATTAGTTTATTATTTTCAAAAAAATTAAACTTAGTACTAGATTGAGGAAGTTTTCATAGTTTGCATAGGTTTTTTTTTTTTTAATCATGAAAAAATAATGAATTTTGACAAACGCTTTTTCTGCATACACTAAGGTGATTTTATGGTTTTTCTTTGCTGATGTGGTGAATTACATTGATTAGTTTTTGAATGTTGAACCAGCCTGAATTCCTGGGATATGTGCTAACTGATAATTTGATAGATTGCTAAATTTGATTTGCTAATATTTTGTTGAAGATTTTTGTGCCTCTGTCCATGAGTGATACTGATTTATAACTTTCTTTTCTTGTAATGTCTTTGTATAGTATTGACATTAAGTTAATAATGTCTTCATAAAATGAGTTGGAAAGTATGTCTTTTTATTCTATTATACAGAGAAGTTTATATTAAAATAGTATTATTTCTTTCTTAAAAGTTTGGCAGAATTCAAGGGTAAAGCCATGTAGGCCTGGAGTTTTCTCTATTGGAAAATTTTTAAGTACTAATTCAGTATAAAGACATAGAACTACTTAGATAATGTTTCTTTCTTAGTAAGCTTTGTGTTTAATTTATTCTTCTCTTTCCATTTTTTTTTTGGGGGGGGGGCAGATGGTACCAAATTACTATATTTGAAGGAATGATACAAGGAAAGAACTTAAGTAGATGTTTTGGTAAAACCTACAGAAAAGGTAACTTCAACATGCACACACTACCTTGGTGACCAAGGAAGTCACCTCTGTGGCTACAGGAAGCCAGCCTAAGGCTTAGCTCTCGTTACCACAGTCTCCCAGGGTGTGCTTGTTAAA
>NW_011904391.1:0-1517 GCF_000151845.1 Pteropus vampyrus
CAATTTACTCTGGCACCTCTGAGGCCACTCATGCTGCCTGGTGGGTGGTTCTGCAGGTGCCCCGGCTCTAGCACACCCAGGACATAGACCCAGACTCCCCCCTGCCTAGTGGGGTCCTGGCACACGCAGAGTGAGAGGGAATGAGGGACGTGGCCTGGGCGAGTGGGGTGACACAAGCGGCTTCCTCTTGGACTGCGTGGGCACCTGGAAGCCATGGGCCCTGCCCCCACGCAGGCCCTGCACTATCAGGGCAAGCATTTCTCAGAGCAAGAAGCTTTCACAGTCTTTTTGTGTATTTTTTAAGTGCTTACGGGGCAGAATAAGACAGAGCTCCCTTGTCTCCGGGGCCAACCAAGGGGGTTATTTTCTGCCCCCGTCTCTCCACAAAGAACATAGAAGGGCCAGAGGCACAAACCATAGTCTGCCCCAGGGAGTTTGCACTGTGTCACGTGGGGCCTGTGGGCAAGGGGCAGCCACCCCTGGCCCACACTGGTCCCGGGGGAGGGATTGGCTCCTCCGGCCTGACCTGGAGCCTGGCCAGGCCCTCCTTGCCTGAGGGCGTGTTTCTTTCTGCAGCCTTTCTCCTAAAGGGAGGGGGTTGCTTCTCTAGTGAGGAAAAATGCCACCAGTAAAGGCAGGATTAGCACACAGGGAGCTGAAGCCGGTGGCCCCATCGATGCGCCTGAGGTGGCCTGACTCTGCTGTGGCCACCAGCCAGAGGGCGTGACAGAGAAGAGGAAGGTGTTTTTTGGTCTGGGGAAAGAGGATCCCCCCTCATGTCTGTTTTATTTGCTTTCGGGACGCCAACACATGTGCCCACACTCTCCACCCACCCTGGGCCCCGGAGGGTCAGGCTCGTGGTCTCTGACTGGGCAGGCGCAGCCTCCCAGGGCCCTCGGAGCCCTCCCCGGCTCTTCCATTGTCCAAGGTCCCTTCAGGTGTCCCTGCCCCCTTGCCCCACCCCCAAGGTGCTGTTTTGCTGCCGGATCCTGCCAGGATGTGTCAGGGGATGCGGGCGGTCACAGGAGCGTGGCCACCCTCTGGCCCGGGCACACGTGGCCCTGTGCTGGCGTGTAGCGGCCACCTTGGAAGGGAGCCCTGGCCGTGGTTTGTACTTCTCAGCACAGTCACTGGAAAAAGTATTTTAAAACTCCGTGATCTTTCTTTGCTTCATGTCCTGGCTGGGTCCTCACAGTCTCTTCTTGCCTGGACGGGAGCTGCTGCCCTCGTGGCGTCCCTGTCCCCAGGCCCCGTGCCCTCTGTCCTGCCTGGCGTGGCTCAGCAGCAGGAGGATGGCGTGTGTGTTGCTGAGCTGGGCATGGGAGCCCCCCCCATGCACACCCACCTTCGCTGTCCCGCCACCCGGAGCCGCCAGCCAGAGGCAGGATGGGGTTCACCCACTGTGCCCCTTAATCCTCGCAACATGTAGGAGAAACTGAGGCACAGGCCACTAACCTACCCAAGCAGGCCCAGCCAGGATGTGACCGTCTGAGGTGGCCTTTGCCCTGGTGGATTCC
>NW_011904392.1:0-2133 GCF_000151845.1 Pteropus vampyrus
TAATTGTGAATTTCCACAGGGCGTATATAGTATGTGATGTTGTCCAAACATGTTTGACCATGGAGCATTGTTTTTGTGTGGACAATGCTTCAGAAATATACCTTGAAGAGCCCTGGTGGACTGCTCCATATCTGATAGTTACCCTCACAAATACATACAGACAGAATATAGATTCTAAATCTTAAAGATATCAGGCAATTACAAAGGATTATTTACAGAGGCAAGGAAATATATTCTGCCAGTCAGTTTTTTCTCTTCTGGTTTGGAGGATGCATTGCAGATACTATTACCATCGATGTATAGGAAGAGTATGATGGAATGAAGATGCTGGAGGACTGAGGTGGTCATTGTTGATTTTGCGGCTGAGGAAAATATAGGTTTATCTGAAAAATTGACTGCAAGGCTATTTATGCACAGCATATTCACGAACAAAGGAATGCAAGTAGTTTGGTTTTTTAAAAACATCTTTTTTGTGCACTTGTGTTGTTAGATCTAGGATTTAGCTTGGCACATTTAGGATGATCTTGCCAAATGTTTGCCACTTCAGCATTTATTTAATAAATAAAATATATCCTCTGGTGTATTTTGTCTTGGGTAACTTAACACTGTATAAACTTCTAATTCTGCCCTTGAAAGAAAATGGTCCAAATACAACTGGAAATTTGGGTTAGTTTTAATGTATTTTAAAAAGTAACTATTCTGACAACATCTATCTGTATGCTTGTGTAAATGAGCAGTGGAGTCAAGCTAACCAAGGTTTAAATTACTTCTCTATTATTTATTAGATGATTAACCTTGGGCAATCTTCTTGATACTTCAACTCCAGCTTTTTTAATTCATAACAGTATGAATTAACCAAATTTTGCTGCAGAGATGCTAGAACTTCTTCAGATGCAACATCAGAACTTGGAGGGGTTGGATGGGATTCCAAGTTCATAAGCCCTTGATAATCTTACAGCAGTTCCTCTCCTTTCTACCCAATATTGAGATCTACTTAACGTTTCATTTATAGTAAGGTTTTTATGTCAAAAAATTAAGTTTTGAACACCTTCTTGGATTGTCAGTATAAAATGAGATAGATCGGGAAGAGCAGTGGAGAAGGCAACTGTCAGAGGCTTGGAAACAAATCTCAGCTCTGGCTATGTAGCCTTCTACAAATTAATCACTGTGTCTGGGCAAAATTTATCTCCTCTCATTAGATTATTGAGAGCATCATGAGATAACATATAGATTGGGTGTTAACATAGCAATTGTGACATAAAACTCTTACTAAATGTTTGTCATTGTTCTCGTTACTATGAAAACTCCTTGCACATACTAAGTGTTCAACAAATGTCACCTCCCTTTTCTACTTTTCTGTCATCCATTCACCAAATCCTTTCTGAGTATCTCCAAATGACATCCAATCTGCTAAAATTATGGAGATTCAGAGGTGAGCAGGGAAGCAGACAGAACACACATATATGTGACACCTGACACATGTGACAAATACATTTTGGATTGGATATGAAACAAAGTGGAAATTTGACCAATTTTATTAGCAATAAAAAGGTTTGTAAACTTTCAGATAAGGGAATCATGGAAGGATTTGTCACTTATGAGAATAAAAATTTAAGACCTTTTAAAAAAACCAAACGAACTGGGCTAGAGTTCCAACAGAACCTCAGTTAATCAGAATGCAGCCACTCATTCATAATAATTGAGATTTTTTTAAGTCCTTCAGGTTTAAGCTCTTGTTGAAAACACTTAAAGCAGGGGTCCCTCTTAGCACTGAGCTGATCAAGAAGGGAAGGTTACGATGGTGAGGCTCCCAGTTGAAAGAATGCACAAGGAGCCAATAAGAGAATGAAACAGCAGGTACCAACTTTATTGTGGGGAGCGCACTCTTCTGCACTAGGGAACCACATGGGCTTTATATATGCCAGAGAACAGTAGTGGCATTCTGCCACACACACATAATAAACAATAAGCTGAATCATACTTACATAAGTTAGGTGCAGGCACCTTCCTACATTAATGTAGCATTTTAAATCCAGAATCCTATCCCTAGCCGCAAGCCTGTATCACAGCCAGACCTGGAACCCACAGTCCCCAACTCCCAGGCCACAGACCAGTACCAGTCTGTGGCCTGTT
>NW_011904393.1:0-1111 GCF_000151845.1 Pteropus vampyrus
GCAGCAGCCTTAGGGAGGCCAGTGCACGTGGCTGGGAACTGAAGCTTCCTGCTGACAGTCATGTGAGTGACCTTGGCAGTGCACCCACCAGCCAAGCCCCCGGTCAAGACTTGAGGGTCTACGGCCTCGGCCAACGGCTTGACTGCAACCTGACAAGAGACCCCGAGCCAAGACACTTTGGATTCTTAACTTTTAGAAACTGTGTGAGGTAATAACTATTTGTTGTTATAAGCTGCTGAATATTGGGGTGATTTGCGATAACTCAATAGATAACTAACATATACAATGCACGTGGACAGACTTGCTCCAGATAAAGAAATGTGCCCCGGAAACCCATGTATGCACACACGTCTGTATCTATAGTTTGGTGGCCAAAAGTCTCCGATGCTTGCTCGTGGATCCAGTGCCTAGAAAAGATGGAAGCATGACGTGTCTGTGTAGTCACTGCTTTCCAACACATGGACGGCGGTATGGTAAGACATGTCGCTCACATTCACACGTTCGAGGACCTCAGCACTGTCATTGTGCCTTGGTTGTGCAGCAGGCGTCACTCCATTCTGTGGATCCATTCCCAGAACGTTGCATGAGTGACGAACGGCTTTTTGTAAACTGAATCATGCTTACAGTTCTCTAGGATTGCTAACTCAGAGGAGTCTCTCTTGCACCTGGAATAAATTTGGTAAAATAAGGAGGCATTTCCTAACTCTTCAGAATCGGAATTTAATATATTCTGGGTTTTTTTTTCAAGTAGGGGACATCTGCTTTATTCCTGTTGCCGTGATTATTAGCATTAGCATGACGATAATGAACAAAATTCATAGGCTGCAATCAGATTTCCATAAACGGGGAGTTCTAATACGAGTCAAAAGGGCATGGGCAGAAACAAGAATCTCCTATGACACCATGACATCACATGTCCTCCACCTGAGGAGGAATAATGCAGGCTGTCAGCAGGAAAATGACCTTAACCTTGAAAACAGAGGATTGTGGGGTCTGGCTGTAGGAGAGAACTTGGAATAGAACTATCTTGAACTGATTTTTCTACTGTGGGCAAGTGGCAGGACCTCCGAGATCATCACAGACGGGGTACTTCCATGGGGGAGACTTCCCA
>NW_011904394.1:0-1174 GCF_000151845.1 Pteropus vampyrus
CCAACTTGCTGGGGATGTTCTGTACCAACAGAACATCATTACCAACTTCTAGTAGGACACATTTTAAGCCATAAACGAGAAAAGTTTTGTGTGTGGCCTCACTTGACAACCCCTACAAGAGAGATGTCAATGTTCCCATGACTTTGGGCATCCTTTCTTCTTCCTAGCAACCTGACAGCATCTTTCTGTTTTTCTGAAATTCAGTTTCCCTTAATGAAAATAGTTCAAGCCTACTTTAAAGGCAAGTAACTGTCTACTTGTTCTAGATTAATGTAGTGGAGACTAACAGCCTAAGAAAATGAAACAGACTGCTGAGAGAAAAGATATCTGTTACCCTAATCATCTTCATTGAGATAGCATAAGATGGTGACATGATGTCGTCATTGGGTTCATTTGAGTTCATGTGGTTCATAGAGTATTTGAAACCCTGTTATCCTAATCATCCATAGACTCAGGAGCACTACTGTCTATACTGGCTGGCCTGTGAGATCCTGAACCTATTGATTTGGCCATTCATTAACAGGGCCAGTGGGGAGAACAGGTATGAAGCTTAGAGATCTGAGAATGAATGCTGAATCTCCCATTTATTAGTCTTGTCCTTTTGAAGACTTCATTACACTTCATTCTTTGCCTCTCAGATAGTTTATTCACCTTAAGGAAGATACAAGTACCCAAAAGACAAGTCTATGAATTACAGATTTGGTGCGTAATGGGTGCAGAATGGGAATTTTTACTATCGTTCAAAATATAAATAAAACCATGTCATCTAGCAATACCAGATCCATTTTATATGGAAGATTTATGTAGAAGGTCCTTATTTTTCACACAAACACATGCCCAAAAAGTGCCAGCATGCAGCCTAATCACCCACCTGCAAAGATGAGAAGTCAAACACCCAGATTTCTCTTAGCTTTTCAGTGTCTGTTTAAACACAGAGAGGAAACATTTAAGACATGGAAGGAAGTCCTCAAACATGAGGGAGACAGAGAGAGAAAGAGACAGAGAGAAGGAAGAGAAGGAGCAGCAGCAAATTAATGAACAGACACGTTTTTAAGAAAACTAGATGAAAATTTTAAAACGTTAAAATCAATATTCTCAGATGAATAAGAAATGATATTGTACTCATCCACGAAGAATGTTTTGAAAATAAAGGAAAATCTCTAAGCCATGCCAC
>NW_011904395.1:0-1408 GCF_000151845.1 Pteropus vampyrus
TTTCATTATATAGATACTTGACATGTTTCATTACATTTATTCCTAGGTATTTTATTCTTTTTGTTGCAATTGCGAAAGGAATTATTTTTTCCACTGCTTTTTCTGACATTTCGTAGTTAGGGTACAGGAATGCTATGGATTTTTGAACATTGATTTTGTATCCAGAGACTTTACTCTGGATTTGTTTATTGTTTCTAGTATATTCTTGTGGAGTCTTTAGGGTTTTCTGTATAGAAAATCATGTTATCTGCAAATAGTGACAATTTGACTTCTTTGTTTCCTATTTGGATGCCTTTTATATCTTTCTCTTGCCTAATGGCACTCGCTAGGACCTTCCATGTTATATAGAATAACAGTGGCGATAGTAGACAGCATTGTCTTGTTCTTGATCTTAAAGGGAAGGTTTTTAGTTTTTCGCCATTAAGTATAATGTTGGCTGAGGGCTTGTTAAGTATAGCCTTATTATATTAAGGTATTTTCCTTCTATACCAATTTTGTTAAGTGCTTTGATCATAAATGGATGCTGTATCTCATCGAAGGCTGTTTCTGCATCTATAGATATGATCATATGATTCTTATTTTTTAATTTGTTTATATGGTATATCACATTAATCGATTTGCGTATGTTGAATCATCACGGTGCCTCTTGGATGAAGCCCACTTGATCATGGTATATAATCTTTTTAATATGTTGCTGTATTTGGTTCACTAGTATCTTCAGGGTTTTTTTTTTTTTATGCCTACAGCACCTGGTCTTCCTAGGTGGCCTCCCATCCAAGTACTAACCAGGCCTGACCTGCTTAGCATCCGAGGTCAGACATCGGGTTTGTTCTGGGTGGCATGGCTGTAGAACATGGACCATAGCTCCAATGGGGCACGAACCCAGGACCTTCTGCATGTAAATCAGATGTACTAATTGCTACACTATGGAATCATGTCCTGGTTCTCTAGTATCTTATTTAGGATTTTTGCATCTGTGTTCATGAGAGATATTGGTCTGTAGTTTTCTTTATTTGTGTTACTCCTTACCAAGTTTTGGTATCAGAGTAATATTGACTTCAAAATGTGTTGGGAATTATTGCCCCCTCTTCGCTTTTTTGGAAGAGTTTGAGGAGAATAGCTATTAAATCTTCTTTGAATGTGTGGTAGAATTCACTGGTGACGCCATCTGGTCCCGGACTTTTACTTTTTGATAGGTTTTTGACGATTGTTTCAATTTCCATACTGCTGATCGGTCTATTTAGATTTTTCAGTTCTTCTTGATTCAGTCTAGGAAGGTTGTATTTTTCTAAGTGCTGGTCCATTTTTTCTAGGTTATTATATTTGGTGTTACATACCTTTTCATAGTATTTTGTATGATCCTTTGTATTTCTGCAATATCAGTCATAATTTCATCCCTGATTTTGTT
>NW_011904396.1:0-2389 GCF_000151845.1 Pteropus vampyrus
GGGAGAACATACCATGTGACTTGTTGCTTTGGTGGAATTATTCATTCAAAAAATAAGTTATTTTATGAGAAATTTATTCAGAGTTGTGTGATTTAAAAGCCCATCTGAACGCCCCATTCCACCACAAAACAAATTCCAAAATATACCACCATTCACAGAAATAGTGATTATTGGTATGGTTTTGTTGTCACAGCTGTCTAAGAAATAAGTCTTTTCCTATAGGCTTTGCAAAATACAAAAACAAAGTACGTTTCCCCCAACTCCAAATTGCAACACAAACACACTAGATTTGCAACAACAATCACAAAGCTTTTCTTGGGCTGGTCATACTGGAGATGAAAAAGAAGTTTTGAAAATCTGTGAAAATACCCAATTTCTAAGAAAAAATATATGTATCTAAATTCCAATCATTTATCATGTGTGGTTATGTGATACGTAATTGGCATTACTGAGGTAGAGAGGTCTTTCTTACTTGTTAACAGTAAAGGCATTTTCATGTAATCATGCTGATTATATAAATAAACTCTAGAATCTACTATTCTTTATCAAGTTTGGGGGTTGAACATGTGACGGTTTTATCTTTAGAATAAAAGAAATTTAAAATTTTTGGCTTTTAGATTTTTCTTAGTTCTTATGAAACATTAGTTTATTCCTTATTTCTTTTGGTACATCTATAGAGAGCATACTAAGTGCAAGGTACAATGACAATTGAAAAAAAGAGAAAGAAAAACTGATACACTGCAGAAAAAATTTCTAACAAGGCAAATAAGACCATAGGATAAAAGAAGAAATTGCTCAAATTAGGGAATAATTAATGTTTCACAAAATTAAAATTAAGGGATACGAATGTTTGTTATTATTAATCATATATAAAGAGCTATTCAAATTCTCGATTCTTCAAGTAGATTAAACTGAAGGTTGTAGGTTCCTGACATTTTCTGAATGGTTAATATTTTCGATTCTATTTTTTTTTTTTTAATTGCACTCTATTCTCATGGTTGACTGGCCAGATTGAACTGAAAATTTTGATTTTATTTGATAGCCTTATTTGGACTCAGGTAGGTGTGTCTATACATGTGCACATATGCATGTGTTTTTTATGCATGTGGAAGCTGGAATAGGTAGCTTTATCTGGAAACAGATAGTACCAACAAGTGTTCAGAAAATGTTTGCTTAACAATTGAAAATAATTACCTTAAAATTGTATTAGAGATATTGAATATTTTTATTAAGAAAACATATGAAAAATAATAGTTTAGAACATCTTAATTAAAATACTATTCTAATCTTACTGAGAAATAGTAGCTTTGAGGTCTGTCTTAGGTTGTCCTGCCATGATTATCCCAGAATATTTTGAAAAAGGGAGGAAAGGTGGAATCAGTGTTTTATTAATTATAAAGATGCCCCAATTGTTTCTGCTAAAATTGGAAGATTAATCCATTTCACTGTGGATTAATTTGATTCCCACGCTGAGTGTGACAAAGATAAATCAGTGCTATCTGAACTACTTGTATAGCTCTTCCTAAAATGAATTAATAGGTTATAAAAAATAATAACAAAACTAAGTACCTTAACACTCTTAACCTCTATACTCAACTATATGGATCTTCAGATTGGCGACAGACCAAGAGAGAACATGTATTAAACTATTTAGAGTCACTTCCTTCTACTACCATGAATACAATATATTCAAACCAAAGGCATTTGTTAAAGTAAAGGGTGGTTAGCCAACCAAACTGTTTAATTTAATATAAATACTTCTGAAAATACTTCTACTCTGTGGGCAGCCATAAAAAGTTGCTGAAGTAAATTATATTTTGGTGGGTCTGAAAAGACACAACTTTATAAAAATCAACTTATTAAAAAAATATTGTTTGAATGTTTTAATCTAAATACTGAAATTCTAACAAGTCAAAACACATGAGTTCCTTTAAAGAAAACAACTTTTAGCTGAACATGGGTTAGCTATGTATGCCAAATGAAATAGGATAAGTTTTAAAAAACTGTCAGTTAATTAATTTCTAAAACTATATTTTAAAATCTGGAATGCAGTGAATCATATGCTTCTCAGTTACGAGTAAGTGCTTTTGATAGCTTTATAAAATCAGTTCACAGTTTTGTTACAATGGTAAAACATTAACAATTCAATCCCAGATGAGTATTTATGATATTAAATAAAGAAACTGTCTGGAGGAAAAACTGTACAGACACAGTAATCAAATTCTCATACAGGATTAATGGATGGCATGTAAGCCAAAAGATGATTCATTTTATTTTAAAATTAATTACACAAGTCCTTGATTATTTTAGAATGAATTACACATCCTTATAGTAAGTTTTCTTAGACAATAGCAAAATTAATTACATATAACTATGATATATTTGGTCA
>NW_011904397.1:0-2010 GCF_000151845.1 Pteropus vampyrus
TATTCCCAGGATGTTTGATAGTTTCTTTCCTTGGAATTGTTTCAAAAGAAGTTCCCAAAAGAAGATTCTTATTGGCCTGGACTAGGTCACATCACCAGCTTTGTGGCCAGTAGGTCTTAATAGCATATTTGCCTATGTCTGGAATTTCAAATAAATTTTACAAGAGAGGAGGGATAAACTGTTTAGAAAAATAATAATTTACCTCCATTATATACTTGATGATTAAAGGTTTATTATTATTATTTATAAGACTTGTTGGCCAGGATGAAAAAGAAAAAAGTTTTACAATGGCAAATTCATACTTTCCTTTCCTGCGGAGAGTCCAAATATAGGGATGAAGTATTTGCTCTAATAGGTGATAAAACGCAAATCAATATCTGCCATAGTCTCTATTACATTATGTTATAATTTCTTATGTACAAGACTGTCTTCACAGTGAGAACTGAGCTTTTAAACTCAGGTCTCTATTATATCTATACTCTGAGGCCAAGCCCAGCACCAGGATATAGTAAGAGAATTTTCTGCAAATATATAAGTAGAGAAAGAAAAAGAAGAAGAGAGATCTTTTACTCAACTTGTGCCCAGTCCAGTGGAAGACCAAGCATGATGTAAACAGCTCAAGATGGAATAATCAGCACTAAGTAAAATTATAAAAACATCTCTCATTGATTCAGAAGAAGTATTTTATTTTGCTAGGGAAAATTAGATGAAGCTTTATAAGAAAGTTGACTTTCGAGCATTCCCATAGAAATTCAGCTTAGTAACCCAAAAAGAGGAGATGGTATTCGGAACATAGGCAACAGACGGGAACACTACACTACAGCCTGAGATTGCTAGAGTACAGTCGTCTTTCCTGGATTATACATAGAATATGATGATTTCAGGGATCCAAAAAAGACCCTTTTCCCCTTGTCTCTAAAAAGAGATCCCCTTCACCTATTCATAATGCCTAAGAATTATTTTAAGGAGCAAAGCCTTTCACACCATGGTTAAGGATAAGGCTTTAAAATGCAAATATTCCTTGGAATAGAAACAAAGCAGTTTATAGTAAGGAGTAAATGACTGATAACTCAGACTGTCTTACAAGCTATTTGTGGTAGAAGGAAAAGGAAGGATGAGGTGGAGTCATTAGTTTCTACAGATCAAAAACACTGCTGAGGGAAGGCCGTCATGCTCATACTCAGAAAGCATAAAATTAAATAAATAAAATAAAATAAAAGAGGAATAATTTATTTCCAATAAAAGAGGAAATCTAACCAATCCTAGTTAGGCAGTTCCTGAATTGTGTATTGATCTGGAAATGCACGATGATATCCCTACTGATGCCAAGCCCCTCTGCTAGACAGTAGAGCAAGCAATCATGTCCCCCTTGCTCCCCCAACTCCATTTAGCATTACTTTTGATAAACTAAAAATGTAGGTAGAGGCCTGGCTTGACGCTGAACTCTATGCCCCACCACGTCAGTGGGAATCGGCCTTTTCATGAGAATCAGGTTAGCTCATGAAAAGCAAGGAAGTCTTATGGCTTGTTAGAAAAAGTTGCCTTTTGTCACAATAATGAATTCAGTAACTTAAACTTTATCATTGCTCACAGGTATCTGGTATAATTTTAATTATATGAGTCAGCTTGGCTGGGCTATGAAGTCCAATTATCTGATCAAACATCAGTCTAAATGCTGCTGTGAAGGTATTTTGTAGATGTGATTAACATTTATAATCAGTAGGCTTTAAATGAAACAATGAATCTCCATTATATGGGTGGGCCTTATCTAAACAGTCGAAGATCTTAACAGCAAAGACTGAGGGCCCCCAAAGAAAAGGAAATTCTGCCTCAAGATTGCAACATAGAAACTTCGTTTGAGTTTTTCATCTACCGGCCCCTCATATAGGATTTTGTACTCAAACCACAGTGTAACTATCACTCGAATTTCCAACCTGAGGCTTGGCAGACAACACAATTATGTAAGCAAATTCCTTAAAATCTCTCTCTCTCTCTTTCTCTCTCTCTCAT
>NW_011904398.1:0-1705 GCF_000151845.1 Pteropus vampyrus
AATAGTAGACACGTCTGGAACCATCCTTGGTATTCGATCTTTATCTCCCCATTGTCAGCAGGAAAGATGAGCCCAAACTCTCAGACTTTTTGGTGGGGGCAGCGGGGGACATGGTTGCTGTTTTTCTCTAGATTAGAGGATTCCACTGAGCAAGCATGGCCATGGCTTTGTGGTACGTGGTTTCTCTGCGAAAAAGAGAGGCCTTGGGTGACAGGTGGTGCAGTGGTCAAAAGGTAGGCTGTGTGTGAAAAGACCCAGTTCATATCAGGCTGTCCCTGATGTCATGGGGACCCTCTCTGGGCCTGCATTTTTCTGTTCTGTCCTCACTTCCCAACCCAGGCAGAAGCTATGAAACACTCTGAGTTTTTCAGAGAAAGCACATTTTGTAAATCTAGGGCAGCCTCATGAGCATATACAATCACACACTCACACACACACACACACACACACACACACACACACACACACACACACACACCTCGCATAGATTTAACCTCTGTCTCCCCTCTTTCCAAGAGAATTTCATACCACTCTGATCACTTATGGGTAGGACCTTCTTCTTCCTTTTCCTCCCCTTGTCCTAATTTCAGCTGCCTTGTCATTTTCCTTTGCTTCCTTCCCCAGTAAGGCACATGCACACTTCTTTCCTACATCTGCTCCGTCTCACAAACACCTCCAGGTCACATTTTCCCACCCACCACACCTCCCTCACACACTGTCTACACAGTGTCTCTCACACTCCTCACACAGCCTCTCTGCACTGCTAGCTCCTTGCTCCCCGCCCCCTCCTTCATAGAACCCTCTGTGCTCTCTCACACACCCACGGCACACTCAGGGTCTCCAAACCCTCACACATATGTGCTCCCTCAGATGGTCTTTTCCTCACACCCTTTCTCTATCACAAATACCCCCTTTCCATTCCAGCCACACTCTCCCCAGTGACTTGCCCAGTCAGACAGAGGCCCCTGTGCCCTCCTGAATGCCAGCAGGAGCAGAAGAGTAGGGCCAAGGGCATTTGAAACCTGAGGGCAGTCAATGTGGATGGCTGAGCATGGCCACAGCCCCTGTCTTAAGTTGGAGGGTCTGACTGCCCTTCAATAACAGTCTGAATAATGCTACACAGTACCTGGCTACTGAGAGATGCTCCTGTGACAATGTGACAATGTTGAAAAGATGGAGCATGGATGCTCCGGATCTTCTCTGGGAACTTCCATTTGCCTCTTGCTGCTTTTACACAGGCATACTGCTCCAGCGGACCCACCCTCAGCTCTTCCCCTTACACATCCTTCTCCGCCTTCTTTGCCCTTTTCCCCCTTCATTCTCCCTCAACTTCCTACCATCCCCCCAACTCTGACTTAAATTGAAAGGGCACAGGTAGGTAGGGAAAGACCCCTGGGCATGTGGGTCACCAATGGGATTGCCAAGGGAAAGCCATTCCTAGTCATCCCTTAGTCCATCTCAAACACCCCACACCACCAATGCTCCTCTCACCTACTTGCCGAGCTGGCCACAGAAAGACCTACCACTTACAAAGCCAATTTTCAGACTTGCTTCAATGCCTCTAACACGCTCAGGAAAATGTTGACCCAATTTGGCTCTACCTCATCAGACCTCACACTTTTGTGAACTCTCAAAGTAATCCTTAATCTTTAATCCCCACTTTGGCCAAGTAGAAGAAAGAAAGTAAGTACTATGTCAAAGAGAC
>NW_011904399.1:0-1341 GCF_000151845.1 Pteropus vampyrus
TGTGTGTGTGTGTGTGTGTGTGTGTGTGTGTGTGTATCATCATTTCCTTCAGATATATACCCAGAAGTGGGGTTGCTGGATCATATGGTCGTTCTATGTTTAACTTTTTGAGGAACCTCCATACCGTTTTCCTCTATGGCTGGCTGTATAATTGGCATTCCTATCAACAGTGTACTAGGGTTCTCTTTTCTGAACATCTTTGCTAATACTTGTTTATTGATTTATTGATAACAGCCATTCTAACAGATGTTAGGTGATGTCTTATTGTGGTTTTGATTTGAATTTCCTGGATGACTGATTAGTGATGTTGAGCATCTTTTCATGTACCTATTGGCTATTTGTATGTCTCTTTGGGAAAATGTTTATTCAGATCCTCTGTCCATTTTTTAATTGGATTATTTGTTTTTTTTTTTTTTTGCTATTGAGTTGTATGAGTTCCTTATATATTTTGGATATTAACCTCTTATCTGATATATGGTTTACAAATATTTCCTCCTATTCCATTTTGTCGATTATTTCTCTTCCTGTAACTTTAGCTACATTCTACACATTGATAAATATTTGCTTGCATTGTCATTTAGTTATAAATATTGTGTAATTTCTGTTGATACGTCTTCTTTGACCCAACAATAGAATTGTTTTTCAGTTTCTACATGTTTTTTTAGTTCTCTAATTATAAGATTTTATTTCTCAGTAGTTTATTATAAAGTGATTACACACATACTGATGACACAAAATGATAACGACTTAAAATAGGGAAATTGTTTTTCAAAAAACCAGCCATTTGTACATGTTTTAGAATCATCTAGATATAGAGTTATAATAAATAAGTATATTAAGTCAAAATTAGAAAATTAAACAAACAACTTTGCTAACTAGGTTGACAGTAACTCAGAATTTATGATAATTTGAGAGCTGAGATTCAAGTGCTATTAACTCCTTCTCTTTGGAAACATGACTATAGGCACACAACCATATTGAGGGTTCGGGTCCAGCCCACTGCAATAAAGTAAGTAACGCAATAAAGCGAGTCATAATCTTTTTGCTAATGGAGGGTCTTGCCTTCAATTTGTAAAAAAAAAAAAAAAAAGTCAAAATCTGTAAAGTGCAATAAAGCAAAGCATGCTATATTGATGTCCTAACACAAAAGTACAAAAGCCAGACACCCTTGGCTCATAGAGACTGATCTGTAGTGCAGTTTACACTCCAGAGCTTGGATCAGACTGAACAGGGATTCTGGACGAGCCCACATCCTTCCCTCAGCCTCTGCCCTGGCCCCATCCTGCTTCCCCTACTCCCCTTCTCTGAAGATACCTTCCACATGTACTCAAATTCCTGTCT
>NW_011904400.1:0-2135 GCF_000151845.1 Pteropus vampyrus
TGCGAAAGGAAGGAGAATAGTGGAGAGTCCCATGTTTCCTATAATCCTGGGAGGACATTGGATTTCCGGGCGCCCTTTGCACAAGTGTGATGAGGACACGCTGTATACATTTATGGTCACTCAGGAGTAACCTGTCCTTTCCCCACCCCCATCAGTCACCTTGCCAAGCCCTTGCTGGGCCTTTGAAGAGTTTGTACAATTTTGCCAGAGGATGTCACTTATGGAAAGAACATTTGCACTATAGAACTGAGCTCACTAGAATTAAGATCAACTTAGAACTATAAATAAAGATATGTTCATATACATACATACACACACACACACACACACACACATACACATACATATATGTATATGTATATAGGCATGCATTTTACCAGTTTTAGAAACCAGTCTAACATCTGTTTTACTTTCCTTATTAATTCCATCCTCCTCTACCCTCTCCATCCCTACCCTACCCCAACTCTAAAGTGAGCTCCTCAGCAAAGTTGCCTTTAAAAGATGCTATAGACCCTGCATTTTGGCTCCTAGAGCTTATTATTGAAGATTTCTCCTCTCAAACTCCTACTTCAATCCCCCTTGGCCAGCCAGCTAGCCATGCAGTCATTCCAAGGGCTCAACCTTGACAAATCTGCACTTTCTGGTGTGTCTTGCCACTAACTGGCACCTGCCAGTCTCCTAGGGCCTGCCGAGTATCCATTAGGCACAAGGTTGATGGCAGTGACAGGACTGTATCAGCCAGAACAATAACCCACGACTGTAACCCAAGCAAACTGCCAGATTGTGCTGTAGTTCCACGCAGATTCTCTTTCTTGAAACTTCTACTGTGGTTAGGCTATGTGTGAACTTTTATTTTTTTATTTATAGGTCCTGGTTTTTCATTCTTTTTTTGAATATTCTAGAATCTTGAAGCTTGTCCAAGAGATAGAATCATGGCATCATAGCAAATCAGACCTGGAGGGAATTTAAACCATTCTCTTCAACTTATCAGTGAGGATGCTGAAGCTCATTGAAACAGAGAATCACCCAAGGACATATGGCCAGAGAGAAACATATCCAGGGCTAGCGGTCAGGCCTCCTGACTCTCGTTCAGTACATATACCTTGAAGTTGTGTCTGTTTAGCTTATAAGTATGCGTATACACTACAGCCATCTGTATGTGTTGATTTTTATTCCAACAACATTAAAATTACACTTAACAGTTATTAAGTGGCAGACATTGTTCTAGCACTTTATATATGCAATGTCATTTATCCTTATGACAACCTCGATGGGCGGGGGGGTCTTATTATTATCATCCATTTACAATTAAAGTAACTGAAACAGAGAAGTTAAATAACTTGCCCTTAGTGTGTAGGGAAGTCTTATTAAATGGTGACTTTCCTGGGACTCAGGACTGTGTTGGCATCAGCAAATATGTACTGAGCCTCCGGAATGGATGAAGCCCATTTCTAGTGGGAAATAATGACAAGTAAGTAGGCGGATCACGACAGCACGCAGCGGTAACTGCAACAGGCATCCATGGAGGGAAGAGGGAGTAATGAGCTTCACTAATGAATGCTTGTGCACAAATGAATGGAAGGACCTCACGTGTTCAGGGAAAAATCAGGAGAGCGAGAAGTTCAGAGTGCCAGAAGCGTGATGGCTGTGGGGGACATGTTGGGAGATGGGCCTAGAGAGGCAGGTGGGGAGCAGAATGGAAAGTACCTGTTAAAGTACCTGCATCCCAAGATAAGGAATTTAAATTCTATCCAGTAAACAGGGGGGAGCCAACAGAAGTTTGTATGGGTAGGGAAGTGGCAGGATCAGGGCTGAAGAGGCTTTAGAGCAGAGGAAGACTGGGGACGAGGGACCAGGGAGGAGGTTGGTAACAGCCCAGGCGGAAACAGTGAGGGCCTGGACACTTTACAGCCAGACGTCTGATGGGCACAAGCTGCCACCACTTGGTTTTTCACACTGCTTTCATGGCTTGCGACGCTCTCTTTAATCCAGTCTTCCTGGGACTACAGGCCCGTTTTTCAAGACTAAGTGTAGGTGCTCGATACGGAGACTTCCTTAGTGCCCGCCCTGAATGGGTTTGTGTCCTCCCTCCTTCGGTGCTCCGCTGTCTCTGGCACATTCTTCTTTTTCCCTCA
>NW_011904401.1:0-1160 GCF_000151845.1 Pteropus vampyrus
AGGACTTTATAGATTTTTCACTTTTGCAAATTGAATATTTAATATCATTTCCATTTCTAATTGGTTATTGCCATTAGGAATATAGTTGATAATGTATATATACTAGCATCTTTATTGTTTCTTTAAATACAGTAGTTTTCCTAGAGATTCATAGGAATATAGAAGAAGGAAGGGGTTTGTTTAATGAGAGAATTGACCTAGGCTTTGAGATAACATGAATGAGAGGGATATTTCACTAAGGAGACTTTGGTCAAGAATGATACACATTTGCAGGAAGTAAAGGACATTGAAAACTAAGAAATTTGGAGTAGGTTTTCATACTATGTCAAGTTTTATTTGTTAAAGAGTTTTCATAGTATGTCAAGTTTTATTTGTTAAAGAGTTTATTGTTTAAAAAATGCTACATGTTTCTTAAAGTGGAATGGAAACATATAGAATGACAGCTGGAGAGAAAGAAATATAAAGTGAAGGTTTTTTTGTGGGGGAGGCATTATTTTAGGCAGAAAGGAATTATCTATGGAGAGATATGATTGAAAGTAGGGATGAGAGGAATAATTAAGGGAACTAATGCTTGAATGGGCAATTATAGGTAAAATTTCTATAATTATGTTTTATGAGTATAAAATAATTTATATTAGATATATCACATGTTATCATCCTCTTAGTTCAAAATTATAAATTATCTGACCTCAATTTTAAACTTTTACTTGCAGTTAGAAAATGTATCAGTCACATATGTATTGAAGTCTTACATCAGTTCATCGATTATCTCTTGACTTCTTCAAATTGATTATAATGATGTTTTTTTAAGAAAAAAAAATTATGCAGATAATTATTTCTCAGATACAGGATGTCAAATAATGTTTTGACCATATTTTTATTTTTTAATAAGTTGTTTTAAAATCACACAGGATGTGTATCTTCAACTTTAGAACATCATCATCTTCACTTAGTTGGGGCTTATCATTTGCCAGGAAGTGTGCCATTGCATTTATGTATTCTATTTCATTTAAATTTCATAGTAATACAATGAAGAAGATAATATTACTATTCTCGTTTTATAGATGGGAAAACCAAAACACAGAAAAGTTAAGTAACATGGCCAAGTGCCTCATTTTAACTTCTAAAATGTAAATTTAAAATGTAAAAATAACAAAAAA
>NW_011904402.1:0-2179 GCF_000151845.1 Pteropus vampyrus
ACAGAGCATATAGATGATATCGTAAGAATCCCTAGGCCCATGCCTTTGCCCTGAGAATGATAATAGTACTTGTAGTATATAATGAAGGAGGACCACTGATCATAGCTGGCATCTCTGGACTGAGATCATCTTTTCTCTACCACCTCACTGAGATGCAAGCACAGCAGATTGACTCAGTTGAGGCCTTGCCCACACATATGTAGGCAGCAGGAAGTGGGGGGCTGCTCAGACACTAGTGTTTACCCACTTGGAGATGGGAGGCAGATGGACATGCCACTCAGAACAGTGTTAGTTCAACCCATCCCAGAGTTCTAGAAGAAAATCAAGGGAAGGATTGCATCCCAAACTGGAAACTTTCTTATATACTGATCTGATCTGTCAGAATTCAAGCTGGTTTTAATTTAATTTAAAGATATAAGGAGTAACATCACCAAGATGGCAGAGTAGGAACACCCCAGCTTCTGTCCTCACAAAGAAGGATTAGATAGTTATCTATGAATGAAAACAGCTCTGAGACAGATCAGGGGTCCACTTAAGAAGCTTCAGCAACACAGTGTAACAAAAACCTGAGAATAACAGCACAGAAAGTGTGGGAAGAATCATTTCATTTTGCTCACACCATCCCGTCCCCCAGGCCAGTACTGCTTAGCACCAAGAGGGAATTTTATGGCCCAAGAGAGTTCCCCTCATCAGAGCAGGGTGCGACCAGCTTTCCCAGCCCCTCAGGGCATTGCACAAAGAACCTATTTTGACTTCACCCCACACAGAAACCAGCTAAGCTGAGGAAACTAGAGACAGCCATGAACAAGGAAAACGGGCAGTATCACCTAGGTAGTGGGCACTACAGTGTTCCCAGTACCCCACGATGTGGAGGACCAGCAGATTTCTCCACTGAAGAAAACAACAGCCAACACAGCCACCACCAAGGTCTTCCTACAGCTTTCTCTCCTGAGAGCCCCACAGGTTGCATTTGCCAGAGTCCAGCTGCCAGAGTCCGTCCCCGCACCCAACTCCCCACCTCTACCTGAGCTGCCCTAGCCATTGCCTATGTGGCAACCCATTCTCAGGATCCAGCAGGGCCATTTTACCTGCAACTAGCTGAGTATCTGCCGCTGTGTGCATGCATGTCAAGTGGGGGTGCCAACCCCCACTACCATGCACATGGTAGAAGAGCAATAGATGGAAAGATATTCCATGTTCATGTTGATGAATGAGAAAAGTTAATATTGCTAAAATGACCATTCTATTCAAAGCTGTCTAGAGTCAATGCAATCCCTATAAATGTTCTAATGGCATTTTTTATAAAAACATAAGAAATAACCCCAAATTTGTATGGAATTACAAAAAACTCTGAATAGCTAAAGGAATCTGGAGCAAGAACAAAGTTAGAGACATCATACTTCCAGATTTCAAACTATATTACAAAGCTACAGTAATCAAAACAGTGTAGTATGGACATAAAAATAGATACATATTTCAGTGGAACAGAATAAAGAGCCCAGAAATAAATCCACACATACAAAGTAAACTAATTTTCAATGAAGATGTCAAGAATATACAATGGGAAAAGGATAGTCTCTTCAATAAACGATGTTGGGAAAACTGAATATCCACATGCCAAGAATAAAATTGGACATTTCTTTCTCTTACACCACACATATAAAATAACTCAAAATAGATTAAAGACTTAAACATAAAACCTGAAACTAGTTTTAGTTTCATGGGGGAAAGCTTTTAACGTTGGATTTAGCAATGACTTTTTAGAAATGACACCAAAAACAAAGGCAACAAAAACAAAATTAAACAAGTGGGACTATATCAAACTGAAAAGTTTTGCACAAAAAGATAAATAAATAAAAATAACAAAACGAAAAGGCAAACTATGGAATGGGAGAAAATATTTGCAAACCATGTATCTATTATGGGGTTATTATCAAAAAATAAGCAACTTATATAACTTTATATAATGAAATTAATAACCCAATTAAAAATGGGCAATGGACCTGAATAGATGTTTTTCCAAAGCAGACATACAATTATCCAATAGGCATATGAAAAGGTGCTCAATATCATTAATCACTGGGAAAAAACTGCAATGAGATATCACCTCATACCTGTTAGAAAGGTTATTATCAAAAAGTCAAAAGATAACAAATGTGGAGAAAAGGGAATTCTCGTG
>NW_011904403.1:0-1972 GCF_000151845.1 Pteropus vampyrus
ATTTTAGCTATTAACAGGCCAGATATCACAGACACAGAAATGGAAACTGTTATGGATACTATTGTTGATAGCCTCTTCTGCTTTTTTGTTACACTGGGTAAGTTTTCAAACCTTTCTGTGCAGGCTCCCTGGTGGTTAGGATTTGGCACTCTCAAATCTTTGGGTATTTCTTCAAAGTAAATTAATTATTTGACAACTCATTTTAATCTGTTCCACTGTAATATCCCCTTTTATCTATCTGGATCTCTATAGGCTCTCTCTCCATAGGTGGGATAAAATACACATTTCGTACTATGTAAAACCATAACTCTTCTAATTTGATGTAGTTAATTTTTTTTGAGTTAGCATATAGCAGATCTATTGAGTTGACTCCATAGATGTCTTTGGTATTGTAACTTTCTAATGTATTTTTGAATGATTTGATGGTGACTTCACCTACGTGCCTGATAATTTTCTTTCAGTATTTTATTATGAAAAATTTAAATACACTTCCAAGTAGATTGTTATAGCTTGGTAAACTATTAAGGTAAACTCCCAAGGCTCCAAAAAACACTAAATTTACATATAATACTAATCCACTATACACAAAATCTTAAACATTTCTTTAGATACTAAATTTACTTAAAGCTACATTGTGTTTAATATCTGATGCATGACTTTATGCTTTGCTATTATGCTAATGAATCTGTTTAGAAACATCCTAGTTGCAATTTTAATTTTGCAGACACAAAACTTTTCAGTCAAAATAATCCTCACACTAGATTAAAATTTCTGTTTCACAAATGAGAAAATTAAGGGAGAGAGAGCTATCATACATAGTTTAGGATACAGACAAAAGGTTGAGGAGAATTTGTATGCAAATTTGGGAGTTCTCTCTTCTGAGGGTTTTTTCCCCTGTAATTTTCAGCCCTGGATGCCAATATTTGATTCCTCAGTTCAGTAAATCTTCTATCTTCTGCTTGTGCTCTTTTCTTCTTTGTGTCATACAAACTGGAAAGTACCATCAGGAGGAAAGCTAGTTAAGAATCTATCTCACTTTTTAAGTATATTTTTTCTTTCAAGAGTTTTATCATCCACTTTCTGCCTGCTTTTAATTGTTCTCTACCTTCATATGGGGTTGTTGGTGGGGTTGGTTTTTTTAAAAAAAGAACACACACATACAACTTTTTGTCATTAAACAGACATAATTAATATTTTCTATTTTACCATCTCACACAGTCTCCAAAATTTGGTGAATGCTAGTTATTATGGACATTAAGGGTAAATTGAAAAGTATAAATGAAAACCACTGAAATATTATGAAAACCACTGAAGTCACCTTCATTATGTAGAGTATCAGAAAGTGATTTTTTTCAAAGAAGAAATTGAAATTATTTTTTTCTGACATAGATGTCAAAAATAGTTAAATGAAAGCAAATTTAAGAACTGTGTACAATATAATATTCTATTTTTGTTTTTTATACATACCACACACTTACTTACTTAGATTGTATACCGAAAATAACCAGAAAATCCATATCTAATTCTTAATGGGGATTATTTTAGGGTGCTAGAATCAAGAGGGTTAACTTTACACATTGTTAATATTTGAATTTTTATAACATGCATGAATAACTTGCCATCAAAACAAAGTTTAAAAATTTGCTAATAGTCCACATTTTTACTTTTGCAGTAAACTGAGCATGCTTTGTATAGAATCTAAAATGCAACAATTTCAGCATATAAAGATTACAATGTCCTGTTTATTTTATGAGATTTTCAGTGTAATTAGATATTTTTTATTATTTTAGGATTTTAGCCTTTGATAAAACATGAAATAATAGAGAAATAGGTCTATTGAGTTAGTTTGATATTGAATTGAGGACAGCTTTTAGGAGCATTTTAAATGATGTGAAGAATGTGTTTTCTATTATCTTTTAGTATTTTAAAAAGAATGACTACAATCCTTCATTGTTGATTTGTAAAACAAAAA
>NW_011904404.1:0-975 GCF_000151845.1 Pteropus vampyrus
CCCCCCGTCATCCCCATCCCCTCCCCCCGCGCTTTTGATCAAAAAGAATCTGAAAGAAAGCTTCTTTATCATGAAGTGAGTCCGGCCTCAGAGACGCCGTAAAAGCGTTCGTTTCCCGCACAGGCCTCTCTTGGGCTCGGCCGGGTTTTCACGAGGGACCTCAGGGGGGCTGACTGCCATGAAGTGCTGTCCAGGATGCTCCCAGGACACAGGACGTGAGGGCCGTGTGGGTGTGCAGCTCACTGATATTAGTGCACTCGTCGCCACCTTGCCACTACCTCCAGAGGGTCCGGTCGTCTCAGCCGAAACCCTGTCCCCATTAAACACTCACATTCCCTTCCCCCAGCCCCTGGCACCACCAGCCACTTCCTGTCTGTGAATCCAGCTCCTCTGGGGACCTCGCAAAAGTGGAGCTACATAGTATTTGTCTTTCCGTAACCGGCTTAATTCACTGAGCACAGTGTCCTCGAGGTGCACCTGTGGCACAGTGTCCTCGAGGTGCACCTGTGGCACAGTCAGGACTTCTTTTTAAGGCTTCTTTTTAAGGCTGACTAGCATCCCACCGTCTGGAGGGACCACATTCTGCTCAGGTCGCCCCCCTGCATTGGGCCTGGGTGTTCCGTCGACACCGCGCTCTGAGTGTGAGAGGGGGCGGCCGTTCCCTGGGGAGCTGGCACCCCTAGAGGGACGGGGGGCCCAGGAGGTGGTGGTGGGCTCTGTGCAGAAGGGGACCTGAGGCCCGTGCAGCTGTGGCCAGGTGCCCTGGACGCCGGCTTGCCCACACTTGCGTCGCCTCCTCACGGACGAACAGAGAGGGGGGCGGGTGCGTGGGCTTGGGGGCCCCATACAGCAGACCTGTCCTGGGTGACCTTCTCCCTCTCAGCGCTGTTCCTGGTCCAGACTGTCACCCTTCCCAAGGCCGATGCTGGGTCTGGGACCGGGATCCATGGAGTCTGGGGGTGCTGGAGACAAGGA
>NW_011904405.1:0-1230 GCF_000151845.1 Pteropus vampyrus
TTCAGAAGAGATGGGTAAAAATTCAGGTAGCGCATCTAGAAACAAGCTTCCCACTCACCTTTTCAGGGCAGAGTCAGCCTTTTAACAACCTTGTTGCTAAAACATAAAATGTTGATGTAAACGCCAACTACCCTGCATCCTCAACCAATAAATATAACGCCACTAATAAAAATGAACATCACAACAACTAATGAGTTTTTCCTTCCTGGTTGTTCCCAAAGGACCCAGGTCTTGTGTTTCACATGTTATTTCATTACGCTTTCTCAAAAAGACTTCTTCTTATTATTATTATTATATTATCCCCCATTTAACAGATGAAGAAATTAGGCTTCAAGAGACTTAAAAATTTTGCCCAATGTCACCCAGGTAAAAAGAGGTGGATCCAGGATGCCTGGCTTGGACACCATCAGCAAAATGTGCCCTCCAACAAATGACTGTATGGAAAAAAAAAAAAGTGGTATGTACATACAACGGAATATTATTTAGTCTTGAAAAGGAAGGAAATTCGGGCACATGTTACAACACAGAAGAACCTTCAGGATGTTATGCTGAGTGAAAAAAAACAGTCACAAAAAGATAAATACTGGATGATTCCCTTATACGGGGGACCTCAAGTAGTCAACTCCATCGAGACAGAACGTGGATTAATGGTTGCCAGGGGCTGGGGCAGGGAGAAATGGGAAGTGGGCGTTTCGTGGGCACAGAGTTTCAGTTCTGCACGATGAAGAGAGATCTGAAGACGGATGGTGGTGATGGTTGCACCCCTAAACAAATGGTTACGAATGGTTAAGATGGTAATGCTATGTGTATTTTTACCACGATTACAAATATTTTTTTTAAAAAAAAACGGGGGGAAAGGTCAAACACAGACTCCTTTAATCTATATAAAGCTGGGTGAATATATAATAAGTTTTGATTATCTAATAAACATCTAAACTAGTAAAAAGAAAAAATCTATATCCCCAGGTGACTTATATACGACAATTTAAAATTAAATTAAATCTGAAACCTGAGATTTTGAAAAAAAAAACAAAAAAATAAAAAATAAAAAACCTGCTCTTGAACAAGAACTGATAGTCTAATGCCAACATTCTTCACCCCATCCCCCCCACCATCCATCCACTATATTCAGACTCACTTCTCAAGAGAACTGAAACTCAAAATTCCTGTTTGACTTGCACTGGAGCAAGGCCAGAAGTTGTGGTACCATCCTCTCCCGGCCAGGTCATA
>NW_011904406.1:0-3675 GCF_000151845.1 Pteropus vampyrus
AAAAAACAGTTTTTGTTACCTGGAGTCTCGTATTCATTTCCAAGAAATAAAAATTCTTCTTGGAGTCCACAAGGAATTCTACAGTTCCAGCAGAAGAATACTTCACTGCTTTGGCAAGAGCTACAGCTTGTTCTCCCATTGCTCTTCGAGTCTCAGAATCCAGAAAAACGCTACAAACACAGAAAGAGTAGTCTACTTTTTCAACAAAAATCAAGTTATCTTTTGTGAATATATGTATCAATTTAAGATTTCATATTATATGTTTTATACATGCTTATAATACATGTTTATTGTGTTATTAAGCACAACATGTTTAAATAAATCAACTTTGGATTTTCATAAAGCATTTGAACTTTCCATATTATATTGTAACTTCAATTGGTTTATAAAATATACCACTATTTCAGTCCGTAGTTTCAATTAGTAAAATTTAACATGTATAGTCAGAATCACTTCAAGCTAAAATTGGAAGAAAAATAAATTCTTGGAAACTAACATACAATTGGATCCTCGTTAGTCATGGATTCTATATTTGGACATTTGCCTATTTGCTAAAATTTATTTGTAACCCCAAAAATTAATCTTGCAGCACTTTGTTGTCACTCATAAACAAGTTCAGAGCAGCAAAACATTTAAGACTCCTAATATGTGTGTTCTCAACTGTGGTCAAACAAGGCGACATTCTTCCTTCTTGTTTCAGATCTCCAACTGTAACAACTGTTCTTTTCACAGGTTAGCCATGTTTTTCTCATGGGGAGAAGGGAGTGATTTCACTATTTAAAATGGCCCAAGTGTTGTGCTGACTTCAGTCTGGTATCCCTAAGTACAAGAGGCTGTGATGTGCCTTATGGAGAAAACATGTACGATAGATAAGCTTCCTTCAGGCATGCATTATAGCACTGCTGGCCAGTACTGTGAATTCACCGCTAATGAATCAACAATATGTATTAAATAAGGTGTCTCTCAACAGAAACACATATAAAACAAGATTATGTATTGATTACTTGGTGAAAATGTTCTAACTAGAGGCTCGAAGGAACCTAACCTTGTATTTTCCCTAAAAGCAATACTTCTGTATTCACTGAGTGTTTACAATGACTTTATAGAAGATAACTACCACAAATGACAAGAATGGACTATACATAGTAAAAGTCCTCAAAACTTTTGTTTGGCAATATGAAAATCACCTTCAAGCAGGCAAGTAAATCCTTCCAATAAACCCTGAAAAAAAAATTACCAAATAATTTTTGCATTTTCGCAGATTTTGCTTCTATGCAAAATAGGCTCTGAGAAACAAAACATTGACTACTTTTCTATTTGTGGATTATAACTATTCTCAGATGAGTAAGATTAAAATAGCATTTTATAAAATTTTTACTCTGGAATAGTATAATGAACTTGCATGTACCTGTTTCCCACCTGTAATAACTCCTACTATATACCACTCTTGCTTTACCTACGCTGCATGTCCACTTTTCTACCAGGTCAACTAAATTTTCCTTTTTAGCAAATCCCAAATTAGCTATTATTTTATCCATGAAAACTTCCATATGTGTTTCTAGGAGATACTCTTTTGTAACATAATCACACTTTAAAAACTAATAAGAACTCCTTAATAGCATTTAATATCCAGTTAGTATTTAAATTTCCCTGATTCTTTCATAAATATCTTTTACAGCTAATTTCTTTAAGTCAGGGTCCACATAAGGCCAGCCACTGCATGACTGGTTTTCACATCTTTAAGATTCTTTTACCTGGTAATGCCCTATTCCTTTTTTTCCTTTTATTTTTTTCTTTCTTTCTTTTCTTAGCCAAAATCTGCTTATCTTCCTGTCTCATTCTTCACACTTTGGGTTTGGCTGCATGCCCCCCTACTATGTCTTCTAACATTCATATATTTCTATTTCTTATAAACTTCTGGTTAGATCTAGAGCCTTAAATAAATTCAGATTGGATTAGTGGGGGAGGGGTATAAAGAATACTTCACGGGTGGTAAGTACGCTTCCTACCCTTTCCCTTTTGGTGATGTTAGGATTAATCATTGGATTCAGGCGTAATGAATCTTACATTTGCCTATTATAAATAATAGTTTTGCATTAATCTAACAGGTATAGGTATAGATGACACCTTAACAGTAACTGGCTGACAAAATTAATGCAACCCAAAGAAAGAAACCCAACTAAAGAATAACATCATAATATTTGAGAATCTCGAGTGCATTTTTTGCCCTGTCTGGTCTCATCTTTTCTCTTATCATAAGCTCTGCTAGTGACACCCAGAGCTATAAGCAACTTCATCACTGCACTCTAAGCACAGGGGTAAATTCTTATTCTAGGAACTGAAAACTACACGCTCCATTTATTTTCATATTTCACAGTACACAAATATATATCATCATTAATGATCAGTTCCAGTTTTTTTTATTCCTACTGCTATAAATTCTTTTTTTCTTTAAATAGATGAGATGCTCATATAAAAAACAAAAACAAAAACAAAAAACCTTACATTTCTAGGGAAAGAGAGAGAAAGGAAATAAAAATCATAACTCATGGCTTCCAGCCTATGAAAGGTTTTTATCATAGGTAAGGCTTGAGTTTTGAATAAAAAAGAGAAAGTTAATTATATTGGAAGTAATACAACGGAAAACACAAAATTTTGCAATAAAAAAAAGTATCAGAGACCATCGTTTTTCTACCAGAATCCATTGTCCCCTTCTTCCACATGACGAATTTTAGCTAACTTAAGGAAAAAAACAGTTACTTAAGGAAAAAAGACATTTCCCAGCCTCTCTAGCAAAGTGACTAACTTCAGATCACTGCCAAGTCATCAACATAGGCAGGTTCTAGGAAACTTTCTAGACTCCGTAAAGCATCCTTTTTGCCTTTTCTTCCTCATTACTTCCTATATTCTGTTTCTGGGCCATGAGCTACGTGGGCATACCCCATGAAGGTTGCAGTGAACTGTTCTTCACAGAATCATGGCTGGTTTTTAAGCATAGTGTCCCAAGAGACAAACAGTAGAAGCTGGCAGTCTCATTAGGCCTGGGCACAGGACAGCTCTGAGTAGTCCACTGGTCAAGCAGTCACAGAGCACAGAATCAAGGGAGGGAACATAGATCCCTCCCCCAATTTTGCAAGGAGAGAGGTGACAAAGGATTTGGGGACCGTATATTAAAACCACTACAACATACAATATTTTTAAAACTAATATAAAGTAGGATCTGATTTTTACCATTATCCTGTGATTAAAAATTCATTAATATCCACATCTACTCTTTTCAGAAACTATACACCCATTATATCAAGGCACACTGGCTATGTGATTAAAGCTACAGCTGGCTATATTCCTTAGAGCTTGGTTACTACAAAAAAAACAAAAACAATGTACACTCAATTGGGATTTTTAAGAACTACGAGAAAACCAGAATACAAATACCAACCCAGCATCAATTTAGAAATAAAGTTCCATGAAACTGCTATACCAAACACATGAAAGGTGACTTGGAGAAGAACCCAAAGTAGTTCTGATAAATCACGGAATTTCTAAGAACCATGCCCCAGAAGCCTTTTCATGGTAGGATAAATTCAGGAAATTCAGGATCAACTTTATGAAACCACCACCAATAGGAGAGCCTAGAAAGCATATACCCCAGAAATTCCACATGCCCAGAAACAT
>NW_011904407.1:0-2839 GCF_000151845.1 Pteropus vampyrus
CACACACACACACACACACACACACACACACAGCTACAGGCAGGAAGGAATAGACAAATCCATAAGGAAGGGGATCCTGTAAAGATTTCCCTTTTCTTACTATCTCTCTTCTGATCAGCTTGTGCCACCAGCACTAACAACATCGACTCCCCAAATTTTGAGCCACCGAAACCCAGAGAATGGACCTTTTCTTCATAACACACTCTCACAGCTTCTAGAAAAACTCCCATTCTGCTCAGCTGCCTCAATTTACTTTTTTATCATATTCTCTAAAATGCCATAAATTAGAGATTAATTGAATTCCCAAGTTTTTCTTTTTAAATTTACATACAGCAAAGTATATTAATCTTAAGTATACAGCTAGATGACTTTTGATGTATACACATGTGTGTATATATATGGATCTATATGCGTGTATGAGTGTGTGTGTGTGCAAGTACAGTGTAACCACCATCCAGATCATGTTTTAGAACATTTTTATTGCCTTTTTATTTTTGTGCCCTTTCCCAGTCAATAGCTCCGCACCCACAGGTAATTACTATCCTGACTTCTATTTCATCGCTTAGTCTTGCCTCTTCATGAACATCACATGAAGGGAATCATATTGTTATATATTCTTTTGTCTGACTATTTTATTCATTTTTATGCCTGTGAGGTTCATTGATGTTGTTGCATACAGTAGTTCACTCTTTTACTGCTGTACTATATGTATGAGGATATCAAAATTAATTTATCCATTCTAATTTTGAGCTATCATTAAAAATGTTTCTGTGAACATTCATATGTATGTCTTTCAGAAGGGCTAGATACTCATTACTTTTGGGTTGATATCTAGGAGGAGGATTTCTGGGTCACTAGAGAAGGTCCAATAGATATTTAATAGATAATTTAATAGATATTGTCAAATAATTGTCCACTATAGATAATTTAATAGATATTGTCAAATAATTGTCCGAAGTGGCTATGCCAGTTTCCATTCCCAGTACCTTACATCCTTGTCAAATTATTCAGTCTTTTTCATTTTAGTCATTCTGGCAGGAGTACAGTGTCGTCTCATTAAGGTTTTAACTTACACTTCCTTTTCACATATTTATTATGCCATTTGGATTGAGGAAAAAATGTTCTCTTTTAAAATGTAAATATCTACAAAAATGTTTTGGGTCAATAAGATAGCTTCCCTTTTAGCACTCGGGGAGGAACAGTTAGTGATTCTCAAAGAGGGACGATGCGTGTTTGCCCAGGGGATGTTTTGGGTTGTCACAAGGACTGGGGAATATCCAGTGGGTGGACACTGGGGAGCTAAACTTTCTAAAAGTGTAGTTAGTCTCCCTTGACAAAGAATTGTTCTGCCGAAAATGGCAATAATGCCCTCATTGAGAAACCCACACAGAGTTGATGAAAATAAGAGTTTGTAAGAGCAAAAGAGATCATTTTGAAGCACCGTTGCCTGAGGAAAATGGGGTGAAGGTGGGTGCTGGCTACATGAGAGGACTTAAAAGGTTCTCTTCACTCAACTCAGTGTATCTTCTTTATGTAGAAAGCTCCCTGCTGCCTCAGAGACTGTGCTTTGGACATAGAATAGAAGGAGGCTCAGCTAGAAGCAAAACAGAGACTGGGTCCCCCAAAATCTCTGAGTCTGGGGCTATGTGGTTTGTGATCTGCAAGGACAAAGTCAGCATAGCCAAGTCTGACCAGAATCTGATATGATTTATCAGATGCACCTGTAATCCTCAGACTGTTCCTAGAGCCTGGGCACCCTGCACACCTGCTTTATATAAGACAGTTCCCTTGCCTCTGCTGCAAATACTAAGTGTCTGTGAGAAGATGACATTTGCCAAAAAATTTTTTTAAATCACTGAAATTATTTCTGTGTCAAATCACATTTCAGATTTCAACAGCAACACTTTAAAAAGCATTCCATTTGTAAATTTATAATGCCCCATATGCAAAATTTTACATTTAAAAATTAGATAAGAACTCTTCTGTTTTCTTGCCACTATGTTCTTTCAAACCCCACGTTGTTCCTGAGAGGACTGTGGGTGGCTAGCCAGTTTATGTCCATTGTGTTAAAACAAACAAAAAAAGCAAAAAACGCATTCGCCATGATTTTTAGTTTAGAACCTCAGAAATGAATATGAAACATGAGCAGTTATTAAAACGATGTTCTGAGGAAGCCAAGCTTTTTAAGACCTTCCTAAATTAACTGAAGGAAATCAGAGATTCACAAATCCATTAGGAACCAAACATGGGTTAACTGAATACATCTGGATACGAGAAGTTTAAGGAGTCCACTAACAGAAGACATTATCAAGCCAAAGTTTAACAATTTTATGGAACACGATTGGCAAATTAAGAATTATAATTTTATTTAGACTTCAATTCCTATGATTCTTTTCTTTTTTGTAATTAAATAAAAGCTAACTTGATTATAATTTTTTTTATAAATAACTTATATTTGGCAAATATAATTGCATTTCAGGAGGCTCATATTTTACAGGGTCAGCCAATCGCTTTTAACATATTCTGATTAAATTCAAAGTATTTTAGCACTTAGTTTAAAAAACAAATGAATTTGTTCATTGTTCTCCCTCTGTAGACGACCAAAGCTCTCTAAACAACTGTGGAATTCTACCCTTTGAAGAAATGGTATAACCACTGCTTACAGCACTGTTTACTGAGTTAAGGAATGAAGGTCAAAATGAATGGCCTGAGTGGGTATTCTTGTAGAGCCAGTCACCCATCCCCTTATCTCCAGCTGAGTTGTTATGTTAGGGCATTCTAGAAGTTTACAGAAGCAGAAAGGAGGAGAGAAATGCAAATCTCATGTGTTCCTTTAGAG
>NW_011904408.1:0-2165 GCF_000151845.1 Pteropus vampyrus
TGTGTGTGTGTGTGTGTGTGTGTGTGTGTGTGTGTGTATACATACATTAACTGGACATCTTTTATGACTTAGCTCTTAACACTTTTTAAAACCTAATACAACTTATTTCCTTTATGTCTAAGTGCCAAAAGTGCATCTAATGCACATTTTTCTCCTCTACTTTAGCTTCACCCATCACAGCTGTATTGCACAAGAAGGCATTGTTTTAGTTCTGTCAACAACCAAGAAAATAAAAACATGACAGAACTTGGAACACAGCCAGTTTAGATCTAATACTACCTACATGGGTCTATAGGATTATGCAAAAGAAGGCCATATCAAAGTATGCTAGTTATTTTAAAAGTTGCTATTATTGAGTAGAAATTATTCCAGGCATCACACTGTCACCTGACTTGCATTACCTACTATAGTATTTCTCAAAATGAACTACATAGAGCAATATTCTTACAATATGTTTAGCTAAAATGTATATGTTGGTCAAATAATTTTAGAAGCTCATGCTAAAAGGCTAAATACTAAAAGTTCAAGCAATCTTTGAAAAAGTTATTTAAAATAAAATTATCGTTTAAGCTATATTTACTAAACATTTGTTTTTTCATAACATATAGCCCACTTACTAGTATTTGACAAAATAAAATGGAGAAATGTCAATTCTGTTACATTGTCACAACCACAAACTTTTCTATTTCATCCTCGTTAGTCACTCTTCATAACCTAACGAAAACGTACAAATATCCCAGGAAGACACACATTTTCCTACTGTACATATTTTTTGAATTCATCTAAGCCTCCAGGCTATTAATGTGCCATTTTGTTCCAACTTAGCTACCCAAGTCTTTAATCACTTCCTTCTTCATTCTGGTAAAAATCCTTAGTCACCATATCAACAATTTTCTTGCTCAAATTCTCAGCCCCCTAATTGGTTACACTTTTGTTGCAATAATGCAGACTTAAAAGTACAGAGTATAACAACACTGCCTTTTCTAGCTCAGACTACTGAGCCTTCAGAGGGTATCATGTAAAATGAAAATAAAACCTTACACAATGGATGCCAATGACCAATAAAGTTTCATCAGTGATTAACTCATTATCTTTTGGTTCCTAGTCAATGCTCTTTCCCATTGCCAAGGTAAATATTTAAACTTCACCATTTTTCCACAAGCTGCTTCTAAATATTTTTGTTTCCTATTGTTTTCTCAGAAGCCTTTCCACTCTGCTCACTACTAGGTGGTAATTAGTTCTCTCTCTGAGGACCTGAACCATTAATGAATCTATATATCTGTCCTGGCTCATTCTCTTTTGCATGTGGTTCACTATCTGCTGCAAAACACTACCTAAATATTCCACAGGCAGCTTTGATGGATGTCTCTCCTCTTCCATTCTCTAAGTTTTACATCTTCTCCATAATCTCCAATATTGAAGAAAGTCTTCACTCCCAGTTATCATTGTCATCTTCCTCTCTCTCAGAATAATATTGGAGTAGCTTCAAAATCTTGTCCAATTTTGAGTCTTCATATTTCTTAAATTTTCTGCACTCCATTTTCTCTGCCACTAATTTACAACATTCCTTACCTAAATTATGACAAAAATGTCCCATGAGTCTTCCTACCTATCTTCACTGTCTGTAATGCACTATTCCCTGTAATAAAGCAAGAACAAACATCAAAAAATGTAAATCTGGTTATATTATACCTTGCTTGAAGTATTTTGTGCCTTGTATCATTCAGAATCAAATGCAAACTCCTAAGCTGACATAGCATCTGTGAATAAGTTGGTTATAATAGATTAACTTTAACACTATGCTACTTTAAGCTGAGACATAGATTTTCATATTTAGAAATAAATACTTAGGACTTACTATTTTACAGTTAGAATACAACATTGGGTATAGCAAACAAAAGATAATGACTCTTTTCCCAGGTTATATTCATAGAAATAAATTATCAATGAAAAACAGTTTATTTACCTCTCTAGATAGAGTATTATGGTCAGTGTTGATTTCTATACTTCAAATGAGATCACCTCTCCTTGCTTCTGCTTCAAGTTGATTGGCTCATATCACAAGAAGGGGAGTGAAAAATGATCTTCCATAAGCTATTAAATAAAGTTTTACCAAAGTAAAGTAATGATTCAGTCTTCTGATTCCTGTTTTGATTTCTAGTTTA
>NW_011904409.1:0-1733 GCF_000151845.1 Pteropus vampyrus
TAGAAAGAATACTTTCCAATCAGAGTGGAGATTCTGGCAGAAGTTGAGTTATCCTTACAGAATATTAGAAAAAAAAATGAAGGAAACAAATATGGGCACTTGTTGAAATAAGAAGGAAGCAAGTTGTACACTAAGCAAGTGGATAATGCAAGAAAGATCGAAATTTGTGAGATTGTAAACTTGCATGTTGAGGTTTCTGGGATAGTTGCTATTTAGCATGAGTTTCTCCAAAAAAGCAGATTGTGTAAGACAAGGACTTGTGGAGGTTATTTTGAGAAGGGATCGAAGGATTTGGAGCATGGGACTTGGAAGAGCAAAACAGAGAAGGAAGCAAAGTCAAACCAAGGGTGTGTGGTAAACTGGTTATCACTGGGGAAAACCTTAACTCTATCGCGATTCCTGTAGCAAACCCATAGAATGTGCCCCAGCATTGTCCACCAAGACCTGGAAGGTGGCCATTTACCTACCTGCTCCTGTTACACATTAGTCAAGGGTTTCCCTGATCAGTTTTTCTCAAAGCGTGGTCTTGGGCTCAGCACCATCAATATTGCCTGGGACCTATTAGGAATGTAGGTTCTCAGGCCCTACCCCAGACCTGTTGAATCAGAAATTCTGGGAGCGGTTGGGCTCGGTACCTTTCACATACCATCCAGGGGACTCTGATGTATTTACCGGCTCTCCACCTTTACTGTCGAGCAGAATCATCAGGAGAGCTTGTGCAAAACACAGACTGCTATCCCCACCCTGGCATTTCTGATTCAATAGTTCATGGATAGGTCTGGAGAATTTGCATTTCTAGCAAGGTTAAAAGTGATGCTGAGGATGCTAGTACAGGAGTCACATTTCAAGGACTAGTTCCCTACGAGTGTTAACTCTCCGGCATTTTCAAGTTTCACTTGGTAACTTCTGGAAGGCATCCAATGTAGCTAAGTCCAGGACAGAGGAAGTGCTGTCAGGTGTTACCTGCCCACAGCAGGTTGCTGCAGACATGACCTCAGCAAAATGGTGAGACATGAAAACATGAGTCAGCATAAAAGATATCTGGCATTTTTTTTTTTCCTGAAAATAATTCGTTGTGTGTTATGTTATGGAGGAAAATGTATTTGCACTAGCTATCCACAGACCCTGGAGAAATTTGCAAGAGTGACTTAATTTTTAAACCAGAGATCTGCTTCTTTCTTGGCATATTCTACTGTGTTCTAAATGGTCTTTCTGGTGCTGTTATGAAGATTTGTATATCTGTGTCTGTAGAGAGGTGATTTGTATAATCTAGAATATAATGGCAGGGACTGCCATGATATTTATTGGGCCATTTGACATTCCTGGCTCACATTATGGACTCTAAGAAAATCCCTAAGGCGAGTGAGTCTAGAGCAAGGCAGTATCACAGGCCCTGCTACAGCTGACACATAAACCAAAATTAATGGTCTTGAAGTTCTGAGAGTTAGTTCTATTATCCTTTCTACCTGCTGCAGGTGGTTTCCAAACTTTACTGTGCAAAAATGTCATCTGGAGAACTTGTAAAAGAAGCAGATTTTCAGCCTGCCCCCATTCTCTGCAATTTTCATTTATTAGGTTTGTATTGGTGCCCAAGAATCTACATTTTTAACAAGGTTCCTAGGAAATGTTGGTGTGGCTTCTCTAAGAATCATCATTTGAAAAACACTGAGAGCTCCTGGCACTTTATTTAGGAATACTCTAGGACCTCTGAATGAAAGCTCTGAATTTAGAAC
>NW_011904410.1:0-2674 GCF_000151845.1 Pteropus vampyrus
GACCCCTGCTGGCTTTGGGCTTTGACTAAAGGAATCAAACTGCCACCAAGGCAGACTCCGCTCAGGTGTACCCGTCACCGACCCATCTCTTCAGCCGGCCACTGCTGACGACTCCTGGCTCCATGTGAAGGAAAGAATTCCCTTTCGACGAGTCCTTTGGGGCCGTTTAGGTAGGAGCTGCCCTTCATCTGTCGCCCTTTTCGAACCCTTCTCAGACCGTGCATGTGGTTACGAGCCACTCAGAGACCCAGCGTTCCTTGTGCTCATCCACCCGACTTCCTGTTTAGTCTGGATCGACACGTCTCGACTCCCCCTCCACCTGGTCAGGGCGGCGATCCTCACCGACAAGGCCGGTGGGCCCTGCACGACTTCACGCAGCAGTTCTCACCCCCGGCTGTATGTTAGAATCAGCAGGAGAGCTCTTTACACAAACCACTGCCCAGCCCCATCAGACACAAATTCAATTAGAAGGGTGGAGGCAGGAAAGAGGGGGACATTAATTTTGTTTTTAATCTCCTCAAGTGATTCTGACATGCAGCCCCGCTTAAGAGCCACTGCTGGAGGAAAGTCGTTCTTAAATTCTTAGCAGTGCTACAAACACACAAGGTCAACTACATTCAACACATTTCTGGAAAAGATTCACGTTGGCACAGGACAGGTAGGTTTACGTGTTTACTGATCATGGCTGCCTCCAGGAAGGACTTCATCTGAAGGACTTCTTCTGTAAGCATGTGCATCTTGTATTAGTCTCCTGAAGCTTCCAGAGCAAATTACCACAAACTTGGGGGCCTAATACAGAAATAGATTCTTTCACAGTTCCGAAGTCTGAATTCAAGGAGTTGATAGATGCTATGAAGACTAAAGAAGAACCTTTTGTGGAGATTAGTTTTACTGACAACTTGGCTAAGTTGTAGCACCCAGTTATTTAATCAAACACTAATATAGGTGATGTTGCGAAGGTACTTTGTAGCTGTGATGAATGCCTACGATCAGTGGGCTTTACGTAATGGAGGTGACCCTTGGTGATGTGGGTGGGCCTCATCCAATCACTTGAATGGCCCTAAGAGAAAAAACAGGTTTGCCAGAGGAAGAGAAATTCTTCCTTGAGACTGAGACCTCAGCTCCTGCCTGGGTGTCCAGTCTGAGGGCTTGCCCTGAGGATTTTGGACTTGCCAGCATGACTAACGTCAGGCAGGAAAGGAAGGACTGCTTCTACTGCACAGGAAGCTTGGCAAAATTTACGAGTTCAAAATCTCTAGTTTCATCAGCATGTCCCTATCTCAATATGTCCACCTCCCAATTTTCGGGATCCCATTACTTCCTAACCAATGTCCTAACTTTAACAAAAGGACCCCTGATAAGAGGTTGGAAAATCTGTCTGCTCTGCCCTTCAGCCACCTGCAGGATTAGACGTTTGTTTGTTTTTCAAATGAAATCGTGCAGCTACAGGAAGAAAAAAGTTCCTTCAGGACATAAGAAGAAGCATGAGATCACTTATGCAGATGTTGATTCTGGGAATTCGAAGCCCTTAATTCATCATTTTCTTTTTCCCGAGTTCTCTAGCATAGTTAGAAACAATCAACCAAACCCGTTATACTCATTTTAATTAAAATGTTCTATGCCAGCAACTACCTAGTCATCCAGAGCTATGCCTTCCATTGGCACTTGGTTACAAGTACCTACAAGTGAAAATTGGAGTGATTGTTTTGCCATTGCATTCCATGGACGACCAATGCCACTTCTTGCTGGAAACAGGGTCACTAAAGCCTTTAAATCTAATCAGATCAGAGGGTCGATTCCATAAAATGCAGAACCAATTCATAGAACTCCTCATTAATATTCCGTTTTTCTGGAACACTCTCAGGGGAGCTGGCTAAGCCAATCTCTGTAAGGCCATTGTCCCTGAGTCTGATGCTTCTAGTCTACCTGTCAGAGCAAGAACAGCTGGCATCTTAATCACGAGCCTGGGATCAGGGTGGAAGGTACCTGTGTCAGCTCTCGTCTCTGAGTTTAATGGTGTACGTTCTGCCTCAAAGAACACCACAAATGTGAGCGAGAGGGGCTTCTAAAATGCAAACCTGATCAAACTATTTCTCTACTTAAATTCCTCAGTGGCTGCGCATCACCCACAGGACAGTTCAAATTCCTTATTGGCATCAAGACTCCTGCCCACCCCTGCCCCTCTCCCCAGTTACACCCTGTTCCTGCCATTCAGTTGTTTGGAATGGCTTGGTGTTCCTAGAATGGGATTTGTAGCATCGCACTGGACCTTCAATTTTCTTCCTTATTTTTCCTGTATGGAAATTTCTTCCTTGTTCCCCAAGATTAGTTGCAATTGCTATTTTTATTGCAAAATCTTCCCTAGCAACTTTCTGCTGCTTCCTCAATCCCTAACCCTCTTCTGTATTCTCAAAGCATTGTGGGCCTGTCACTATTATTACACATTTCAACTTTCTCACTCTCGTACTCCTTCTCCCAAGATTGTGACCCTTCCGCCCCACCCCAGGGTCTCTTCTCCCAAGACTGTCAACTTCTTAGGAGAGGGTTATGCCTTGATCACTCTGTTGTCCACCCAGCACTTACTCAGTGGGTGCTCACCAGAGGGTTTGAGGAACAGTCGACATTTCATCAGTCTGCTTGTAGGCTGCAGTGACCTTTTGAAATAGGGTGATGG
>NW_011904411.1:0-1841 GCF_000151845.1 Pteropus vampyrus
CGAAATGCCTTACCCACCCGCAGCTGCCTCCGAAGCAGCCTGCACTAGAAAACCCTGCAGCAGACAGTGTGTGACCAAGGAAGCGACAATCACAGAATCATGAAGTTGGAAAAGACCTTCGCAGGTACCTCGGAAAATCTTACCTAACAGATGAGGAAGCCGTGCTGGGCGCACAGCCACACGGCTGCTCTGAGATCTCTAGACAAAAGCTTCTTTGATAAACGAGCGAGCACACAGGCCGGTGACACCGAGCAGTACTCTGTATACCAGTTCGGTCCACACGTGGACGAGCTGAGCTGCCTCGCTGCAGGTCAGGGGACACGCAGCCTCCACCGACCTTCTAGTGAGCACGATCATGTCTCTACCAACGTGTGTTAAGACTATGTAAGTCTGAACCTGAGAGAGACCTGGACACAGAATCACTGGGAGTGTAAGCAAAGCGCGGAGAACCAGGACAGCGCCATAGAAAGGTAGGCAAAAGAGAGTTCGGGAAAGGCGCCTGCACACAACAAGCTCGGGGGCACCAGGACTGAAAACAAGCACGGGACGTGGTGAGGACTGGGTCGCTGAACGACCGGGGAAGGCTGGTTAAAGTGGAAGACGGAAGAGCTGGATGAGCCAGTAAAGTAGGAATCGAGGGTGAAGGAAGCGGAAGCAACCAGTGTCATTTACTAGAACGTCAAGTCCCTGGTGGCAGCGAGTAGGAAAAGGTCAGAAAGGTAACTGAAGGGGTTAAGCAGGATCGAGAGGAGGACTGAGAGGCCAAAGGCGGGAAATTCAAAATCTGAATGGCAAGGGAAATAACCCTACGGAAGGGACGATTCAAGACCCAGGACAGAAAAGACAGACGTTTCAAAGAGACCCCGAGATAACGCACCGCACACAGGTTCCGCAGCGGGTTTCCACCGGTTAGGCGACTCAGTCAAATCTATCGGTTAAGAACCCCTGAAGCGTGGGATTAACCTTGGAAAAAAGGACAAGAGCTTTCTTCCACACTCGAAGACAAGGCAGACGACAGATTTCCGAAAGCAGGGCCGGCGGTCTGCAGCCAGAGCGCGTTTTCGGGGCCCCGCACGGCTGAGAAGACGCTCCGAGGAGCCCGGGTTACAGCCCAGGCCACGTGCCGTGGCCAGGCTCGCGACAGGCGCCGAGGGACCGGGAGGCAGGCGGCAGCCCGGCGTGGGGACGCGCACGACTCCTCTCAGAGGGAGCAGCAGTTCACTCAGGGAAGGGAGAGAGACCTGCACAGGACAACGAGTGCCAACAGCAGCAGACGTGAGAAGGACGTGATGTGGCCGTCCACGCCGTGCTGGCTGCACCTCCGAGAACCTGCCCAGTGGCGGACGCCGGCGGCGACAGCGTGGAGCAGCACAGCGGGAGGAAGCGGCAGCGAGAACGCGACAGGCGAGGCGACGCGTGCAGGGCACCTGCGGTGTCATGGGAGAGGAGCGAAGCCCTGCGGCGCAGGGGACACGAGGACCACGGGGCGGAGGGTGCCTTTGACCTGCACCATGACTGGGAAGTGACAAATGCCACCAGGACTTGAGAGGAGCAAGAGGGGACACTGTCTAGGACAATTAAAGACATTTTTCAAACTCAGGGCTTTGGGCCTCACTTGCCTCAGCTAGCAAATGCCATCTCGGCAGTAAATGCACGTTCCGCTGTCGCCCCGTCCCCTGGCAAGCTCCGCGAGCCTGACTCACGGTGCCAGCGCTCCCACTGGAGCAGCCCGTCCTCCCTAAACGGCGTCGGCTCCCCGCAAACTGCGACTTTCAGGGAAACGACGTGTCGCGAAACCAGTCTGCCCCAGGCTCTTCCGTGTCGACAGGAGCTACGTTGCC
>NW_011904412.1:0-2003 GCF_000151845.1 Pteropus vampyrus
ATTATCACTCACGCCTTCTTGAAATTATGTTTTCTATAAATATGGCCTTTCAGAGCGTGACATTGTTATTTATAAGAAATATAGATTTGGTCTTTGTCCAAATATCGTTCCAAGCTCACAGCTCTTAAAACCCTTAGAATTTCCTGTGATGAGTGATAGAGGTGTCTTTTGTTATGTCAGTGAGATGACTTTTAGCCATTAGGTAACCTACGGATGGGGCTAGTTATGAATCACCTTGTGATTAGAAGATTGGAACTATCAGTACCAGCTCCCACCTCCCACCTCCGAGGGGGGAAGAAGGGCTGGAGATTGCCAGTGGTCAGCGATTTAATTAATCTTGCTTATATAATGAATCCTCCACAAAAACCCAAAAGGTTGGAGTTGCAAAAGCTTTTGAGTTGGTGAATACATGGAGATACAGAGAGAGTGGCACACCTGAAGAGGACATGGAAGCTCTGTGCCTTCCATGTACCTTGCCCTAGGCTTGTCTTCTGTTTGTTCTTGAGTTGTATCCTTTAATAATCAATCAGTAATCTAGTGAGTGAACCAGTTTCCTGAGTTCTGTGAGTTGCTCTAGCAAATTACTCCAATACAGGGAGGGGTTTCTGAGAACCTTTGATTATAGCCAGTCAATCATAAGTATGGGTAACAATCTGGGCTTTTGACTAGCATCCGTAGGACTGAGTCCTTAACCTGTGGACTCTGATGCTCTCTCCAGGTGGATAGTATCAGATTTGAGTTGAATTGTAGGACACTAAGTTGGTGTCCAAAGAGCTGCTTGTTAGTGTGTGAGACCATACTCTCCCACACACATATCAGAGTTCGTCTCAGAACCATTTATAGAGAGTCCCAATATCAAATATTCTGAATGAAAAGAATATACAAAGATTTCCCAAAATCCCTTTGAAAAGAATCTAGTTAAAAATTACATAATTTTCATAAATATTTATTGAGTACCTCTTGTGTGGAATCCCTGTGTTGAGTACTTGGGATTACAGTTGTGAACCAAACGAAGTTGGTAGCCACCCCCACAGGACTGCCTATAGTCTACTTGGGGAGAGATAGCCACTTAATAAGTTGTTTTAGTGCCATAACAAAAGACCATAGTCTGGGGAGCTTAAACAAGAGACATTTGTTTTTTTTTCTCACAGTTCTGCAGACCAGAAGTCCAAGAGCAAGGTTCCATGTGCTTAAGTTTCTGGTCAGAACTTTTTCCTAGCTTGCAAACAGTTGCCTTCTCATGTCTTCATTGGTCTCTCCTCAGTGTATGCGCGTGCACACACACACGCGTGTGCGTGCGTGCACACACACACACACACAGTGGCAGGGCTGGGGGAGAGGGAGAGGGAAAATGAGAGGAAGAGAACACTCTCTGATCTCTCTTCTTATGAGGACACTAATCCTGTGGACCAGGGCCCCACCCTTAAGACATCATTTAACCTTAATTGCTTTTTAGAGGTCCTATCTCCAAATACAGTCTGGACTTCAACATATGAATTGAGGAAGAGACACAAACATTCGATATACAACACAAATAAACACACAATTAATACCTAATTATAAAGTATGGTACATGCCAAAATGAAAAGATTGAGGCTCTATTTAGAGCTGTATTCCATGGAATTGCTTTGTAAAGATTATTTTTATTATCTACCAAAAATATAAATCAATAGAGCCAGGAAGATAAAATTGACAATGGTATTATATTTTGTGTTCCCTTTTTGAAAACCAGAGTCTATTTTATTCATACTTGCTTCAGTGCCTACATAGTAATCTCTGACTTCCTTCAAGAGAATATGATCATTTTGTAAAATATAACTATGACCATTGCTTGACTCTTGAAATGTAATTAGTAGATGCCTTACATATCTAAGTACTGAGATTTTTGGTATTTAGTGAAACTAGAGAAAAGAAAAAATAACACTTTCTGGCAAGAGTTTCTATCCCAGAATATGCTTACATTTGTTTAGCATTTAAAGGTCCTCATTACATGAATTGAAAAC
>NW_011904413.1:0-3146 GCF_000151845.1 Pteropus vampyrus
CTTTACTCACTTTCAAAAGTGGGTCTCCAAATTTCATAGGTAGTATAAGAAGGGCAGGAAACATCAGAAGGGTAAAAACATCACCTGAAAATAGAAAAAACCTAACTGAGGTTATGAAAATAAATTTATTATTCACCAAAATCCTAGCCTCAAAGATTAAGACTTTTCCAACACACTAAGTAGTATAATCATTTTTCACATACCTGCCTGGTAGATAGATACTTTAAATCATCCTCGCAACCAAGGAGAGAGTAGAAAGAGGAGAGAAGGTTTCTGATTATACCTTCTCAAGTCCATGCTTGCAGTCAGTCCCAGAGGAACTTTAATGAAAAGGGCTTTTAAAATTCTCAAAGTATATTAAGATCCAGTGGATGTTTTCACTATCCACATTCCTTCTCCCTCTCCAGTCCATGCTCCTATGCTCTTTCCCAGACAACTAAACTGTTTAAAAACACAGCTCTTTCCATCCCATACCATGCAGATAATGAATCTGGCCTTAGGGCCATCTCCCTAAGGTGAAGGGATCATTATGTGCTGCAGGTAGAAAAATGAGCTGAGCATTTCTTTATAGATATCTAGTGAAGCTCAAGTGGAAGAAACTTTCCCAACTTCTCAGGAGTAATTTGTAGACTCTTAGAAACCCTCTGCTTCCAGTTTCAAGACAGATGCTTTCTTTTCTCTAGATACCCAGCCCAGAGAGCTTGGACACCAAATATCTAGTTGCTTAACCTTGCCCATAACCCTGCACCCCGCTAAAAAAAGAATACTGCGTCTGTCTTTCTGCCTGTGCTGAGGCTGGCGCCAGAGAGAGGAGGCACTGCTGTGACTGTCCACATTAAGTAGAGTCCACCGTCAACTTGCTCTTTGCCCGCTCTCCCCACTTAGCACACACTCCTCTTCCTGAGATGGAGTAACACATTTTCCAACTTCGTGGGCTTGGGAAGGACACTTAGAGAAGTGATGCAATGCATCTTCACTGTTGCAGAGGTATTAACAGCTCATGACTGGGCAGCAAACAAATCCCACACTGGTGGTAAACTGTTCGCTACTGTGCCAGTCCGATTTCCTGTTTATCGTGTGGGATGACGCTGTCTTTGCATTTTGATTTCAGGTATTGAAGTGAAGTGGGTATGTGAAAATTATAGTCTCCCTGGCCACTGTCCCACCTCCTTCAAGTTTTGATCCTGCTGTTGCTCAGTTTCTCTTCCTTTTCATCTCTCCCACATGTAGTCGGTTTAGTGTCAAGAGAGATCACTTCTTTTTCCCAGGAAAATTTCCTCTCTTGGGCTCCAAATGGCCCAGACGATGCAGGACAGGGCAAATTTCCCCAAGCCATGGGAGACCAAACCCTGCACAGAGGGAAGAGGGTCTTTTGGCAGAGAAAGAATTCAACACACGCACCAAAATTATAGTCAAAAGAAAAGTTTATTAGAAAAAGGGTAACACTCCACAGACAGAGTGTGGTCTCCTCTCAGAGGTAGAGGGTGAGAGGGACCCTGAGTGTTCAGGGAATTCAGTCTATATGTCATTCTGTAGTTCCTACTTTCTTTGATATGGACATACAGTGAGGAAGGCTAAGGAGAAGAGTATGCAGCCTAAAAGGCATGCTGGCTCGTCCCAGCCTTACATCCATAGGTTCCCCGAGGTTTTAGCTCTAGGGAATGAATGATTTTATTTTGTGCAGGGCACAACTTAAAGACTTTTTTTCCTGTTTCCCCTTCACAGTGTGGAGAATGGATTGTTAGCAATCCCACTAGAAATCTTCCTTTGTTCTGCAGGTGTCCTCCTGGCCTGGCTGCAGGGCCGATCAGCACATTGCAGTCTTTGAGTATAGCTTGATTAACATTTTAATTTTCTTGCCTCCTCCCTACATTACAGACATTGATTTTTAGTTCTCATCAACCAGTGCCTCTTTCTGCCCTAGAACTTGATTTGTCCTTTTTTATCTTAACCATTCTCTATTTCTTAGTCTCACCCCACCTCCTCACAAAATACACACAGAGAATCTCTTTTCTCTCTGTCCCAAAATTTGCAACTAGAATTCTTATTTTTACTCATCTCTTCTCTCTAATATTACCTCCTCACAAATTAGGACTTTCGAAAATAATTGCCTATTAAGTATACTATATGCAGATTGCACATACGCGCCCATTTTGTGGTTTCCTGGGTTTGTGGACATTTTGACTAATTTTTGCAGTATTTAGTAAGATGGCCCCAAGATCAGATCCTCACAATGTGAGGAAGTAATGACCCTGCAGTTTTCTGTAGTTCTGGCCTTCTAAACATGCAAATCTTACTTTACAGATTTGAAATTAAAATGCTATAGATTAAAACATGCAAATGAACATGAATCGATAAATTTTGAAGAAAATTTATAAATGTATGTACCTGGATCTACTGAGAGAAATTAAATAAGCTGCCCCATAAAGCTTTTTTTTTTTTTTGGAAGCTTTTATCCAGGCTGCATACTGCAAGTATAAATTAATAAAAATAACTGTTTAAGTTCTCAGATGCTTCAGGCACTGACTTCTAAGATAAAACACTATTCAGGCTGCCATTATGTTCCCTCACAAAAGCTCTGATCTTTATCTTCCTTTTTCATCCTCTTCTCTCATCTTCCATGGCTCATTCCAGCCTTTTGATATTTTAATATGTTCCCACATATATATATACCCAGAGCAGGCTAGAAATGTTTGACTCATTTTCAGTAGTTCAGAAAATTTGCCATTTTGACTTTACTTGTTGTGTCTGATTTGTTGGAAACTGCGAAACTGCTTCAACATTTATAAATGTTTCCACTTTCTTACACATTTCAAACTTAGACAAGAAGACATCACCAGCCCAGCTTTCTGCTGGGTTCTCCTAACCTCCATTTAACCTCCCTCTTTGTGTTAAAACCAAGAGAGGTGGCTCATTTGGCTAAGTTAAATTTAGATTTTTATTTCTGCTCTTCTGATTGCAGTCTTTAACCCCGATCTTTTGAGCTCACAGCACAATTTATGCTCCCTGTAAAGGATTGTTTTTGTTTGTTAAAATTCAGTAACTTTTTTCAGCAACTGAGCATTTATGCCCAGTGTTGACCTGACATAATATGGCAAATCATTTCTCCATCAAATCCATTTTAATGGGAAAAAAATCCGTACAAA
>NW_011904414.1:0-1654 GCF_000151845.1 Pteropus vampyrus
CAGGGTAATTGGTCATGGGTAAATGCAGGGGAGAATTACTAAGAATACTAAATTTCCTTGGATTCCTTCAAGGAAGGTGCTGCTTCATGCAACAGACAGGGTTCCGGCTGGGTGCTGGGAAAAGCTGGGTCCTTTGGATCTTTATCCAGATCAGCTTTAAAATCTCCAGCGAAGAGTCCAAAAATCAAAGTGACATCCTCTTTCCTTTCTTTAAGATTTCTTGCTGCCTTCTAAATACTGTAGAACAGCAGTCCCCAGCCTTTTTGGCACCAGGGACCTGTGCTCCTAAGAGATTCTAATGCCCAATGATCTGAGGCGGAGCTGAGGCAGTGATGCTAGTGCTGGGGAGCGGCTGCAAATACAGATGAAGCTTCGCTGCTCACCTCCTGCTGTGCAGCCCGGTTCCTAACAGGTCATGGACCAATACCAGTCCACGGACCAGGGGTTGGGGACCCCTGCTAGAACATGAATTACTTGTCCACGCATTTAATTTCTTAAAGAAAAAGGATGCGCCTTAATTTCTGTTGCCATCGGTGACATTTGCCCTTGTTCTGAGCCAGGCCCTATACTAAGAATTTTACCTGTGTTCACTCATCTGTTTCTCCCAGGCGTCACCCAGACCTAGGACTAGGGTGAGGCAAGCGAGTTACTCGCCCAGGGCACCGAAACCTCAGTAACCGAAAAAATATTCCAATGGATTTTTTTTTAATTGGAAAACTATGACCCACAAGTCAGCCACTTTGTTTTTCTAAATAAAGTTGTATTAGAACTTGGCCTGGGAGTTAGGGCAGGGGTGTGTGAGGGCAGAGTTGGATCCTATCTTTATTTAAAATTCTGATGTTTCGTTGTGGATTTTTTTTTTTTTTTTTTTTTTGCATTATGTTTGGTTTTTAGAAAATTGCATTACGCTATCTACCTTGGTCCGTGAGACTTTTGGCACCGCTTTCTATTCGCCCCGAGGGGCTTGCCTCACTCCCCTTCCCCTAGACCCTCCTCTTGTTGGATCCAGAAACAAACATGAAGGTGAAACTTCCCGGATGGGCGTTGGGTTTCAGCCCCAGGCAGAGCAGCTCCAGAGTCCACCTTTTTTAACTGCAGAGCTAGGTTGGGTGTCTAATAAAGAAAAAATATTTTGTTAGAGTAATGAATCGATCTGAACACGGTGGATGAAACGGTCCCAAAGAAGCCACCTTTTGTTATAAGCTAATGGGGCTGAGGAGGAAGGAGCTGAGAAAACCCTGGCTCTGGAAATACTGTCTGGTGACATCTGGCTAGAGATCTCACCTCAGATTCCCGGTTTGCCCATCTGTCGAATGGTCCCGTTTCAGGTGTTTGGCTTAATGATAAAATCAAGTGGTGTTGGCTTCTCTGTGTCCTTTTCTCATTTCTTGTTTTGTTTGTGGAGAGGGTGGGTGGGAAATAACCAAAAACTACTGTTGTGACCTTAAGACATCGGGGATCATGGCTTCTGTCTTATTTCCAACTCTCACCCCACATCTTCATGTGGTCCAAGGTGGCGGCAGCTTAAGCTCTAAACAAGACAGAAGGTGGTCATGTCCCCTCCCGTAACAGAACCGGAAAATTGCATATAAACTGCTCGCCGCCCCCGGCTACCTGGCTGGTCATAGGTAGTGCAAAGGGCTCTGGGAAATGG
>NW_011904415.1:0-2488 GCF_000151845.1 Pteropus vampyrus
CATGCACTTTTTAAGGAACTCCTTCCTTTTCCTTTCTGCACAAGGCTGCACAGAGTAACACCTCTCTCATGGACAAAAAGAAAAAAAGAAACATCTTTAGAAAGTGCAAACATCATATTATTTCCCTCAGGTTGGTTTTGAGGCCTTGAGAATAGATGGCAGGCTTTCAAGGCTCACCTTCTCTCGACTGCAGGGAAGACCTGAACAGACGGCAGTTTCGATCTTTGGGCCAAAAACCTTGGCATTGCCCTTAACTCCTCTCTCCTCTCACATATCCAGAACATACTTCTCTCCACCCCCGTCGCTACCACGCTAACCAAGCCACCATCATCTCGTACCTGAATAACCGGATGTGGCCTCCCACCCCAGCCCTAGCCCTTGCCACGCTTCATCTTCAAAACAGCAAGTGGTCTGTGGAAGAAAGGAGTTAGACCGTGTCGCTGCCCCGCCCCAAACATGCGACAAGTTCCCGCTTCACTCTGAGCAAAAGCCCAAGTTCTTGCAATGACTGAAAACGTGATCTTTCTGCAGCCCCCCTTTACCCCTCTAGCCTCACCTCCTGTGACTCTCCTCCACCCCACCGGCTCCCCTGACTGCAGCCACACTAGTTCCTTCTTCCTCGAGCCGCCAGGAGGGCCTGGCTGCTGTTGTCCCCTCCCTGGCACACCCCACTCCTCTGCATGGCTCACCCTCTCCTCTCCTTCAAGGCTTTGCTCATCTGTCACCTTCTGGAGAGGCCCACGCTGACCACGCTGGTCAGTGCTGCAACCTGCCTTGCCCCCTCCACGACCTCCCAGTCCGCCCTCTCGACTTTTCCTGTTTCCCACAGCTCTTTGCTTTAGTCTCAGAGAAGACTGTAGCACATGTTCACCAAGGCACAGGAGAAAGGGGGCAAGCAGATTTGAGTTCCAAATCCCACCTCTACCATTTATCCCGTCCAATTTCCATGTTACTTGACCTCTCAGAGGCTCAGTTTCCTCATCTATCAAATAGTAATAATTAATTCACTCGGCAAGTACTCAGCAAGCACCAGCACTGTGAAAGGCATTGGGGTGACAGGGGGGAATATGAGAGACTCAGTCCTTGTTGTCAGATGCTGGTGAAGAGTAGTGACTTCACTCACACGCATCTTACACCTGGTGGAGAACTTGGCATATATTCGGTGCTCATTAAACAGGTCTCTTTCGAAGAACTTAATATCTTTTTTATTAGTTATCTTCTCCTTTTAGGTCATGCCATTTTCTTTGCGTGCTAAGAGAAAACTAGATTAACATACACACGTCATTGATCCACAGCAGGATTCTTGGGAAAAGAGGCTGGATGAGCTCCAGGAGTGTTCCAGAGCCCCTCCTAAAAATATGTGCAAATCACAGTGTACATGTTTTATTTAAATAGGTAGAGAAAGTCTGTAGCTTTTATCAGAGTCTCAAAGAGTGCCCTTGATCCATCAAAGTTTAAAACTTTTCCAAAATGCCATGACTGGTCTACTATTCCAGGCTTCTCTAAATCAAGATCCGTAATGGAAACTCTGAAATGATGATCAATTCCTGGGTGGAAGATGGCTTTTGTGTGGTATTGGTGCTGAGCCTCCAACATCCTGAGTGGTGAGAAGAAAGCGTGTGTATGTCAAGGTCTTTGACTTTCGAATCCCTGGTACCACTGGAATTTAGAAGCTTGCTCCCACGCAGATGAGACCGCCCATGACATGGCTGCAGAGACAGTGTGAGAAGCGTAAGCACAGATGCTATAAATGCTTTGTTCATCTAGGTTGAGTATAGATCACAGAGGGCAGAGGCCCTTGGACCCTCTGCCTGATTCTGTGTTCTGATTTGAGACGTCTGAGAAAAGTACTATCCATAAGGTGATGAATGCAGAAATGTTGTTGTTGTTGTTGTTATCAAATATTATTAGCAATAGGCTGCCGGCTCACTTAGCTCCATGCATTATTTTCAGCTCTAAGCATCCCAGCTCCCATCATTCAGTCTTCATTTTCATTATCATTCTAGGAAAAAAAAAATATATATATTTTTGATTTCTTCTTATAAGAGAAAAATTAGGTGAAAGGAATGGGGGAATTAGATAAAAGGCAAGAAAATGGTACCAAGAAACGACTGTCTTTTCTGACTTTGGGAAGCAAAGCAAGTAAACTTTTTTACTGTGGTCTCCTCTTCTCTTGGAGAGAAAGCAAAATGCTGCTGGGGCAAAAACAAAAAAATGGAGTGAGGTGACGGAGGAGTTTCCTGGGTGCGTGACGTGCGGGATTTCTCATCCCGAGTCCCTGATTCAGCTTTCGTTACGCGCATCGCTCAGCGTGCTTGCATATTCCTGGTTTGCCATTCGAAACACTTGGGAAGAGAACCTGCCTCCCTATGACACCTGTGTGGGACACACGCGCTGAGGTCTGCGGCGCCTGGGCACCAGCCTCGTGGTGCTGTGGCTTTCGGAGGCTGAGGGTATATTTGTAGACCCTCAAATGGTAGAGATCTGG
>NW_011904416.1:0-1891 GCF_000151845.1 Pteropus vampyrus
AAAAAAAATGGTAGCTGCTATGATTGTTATTATTTCAGTTAGGAACTAAGGATCCTGAAATCTCAAGCTATTCCAGGTAAAGCTAAAAAGAAGAGAATCCCCAAGTCTCAGGGTAGAGAAACTTACTGACACCTTCAATAAAATCAAGCATTTCATGGGTGGCAGTGAGGGCAAAATCCTCACGGGGTGGGGAAGGGGTACAGCCTTTCTTACTCTTTGTGGCACCAGTGAGATTAGGGGGAAATCTCTAGGGGAAGGTGAATCTTGGGGGCCAGAGCCAAGAGATCCTGTTACTCTTCCCATGCAGTCTCCCAGCAGCCAGGGTCGATCTTGGAGGAAGTGGTTTTGATGTTATTACGGAAGCCAACACGCTTCCTTCCGTCCAGTGTGGCTTCTGTGTTGTTCATATTATTGGTCTCCAGGATGTGAAATGTCATCCTAGGTTAGAGCCTGGAAAAGGATGGGCTGAATGCCTCTTTAGAGAGCGTTAGCCAACTATTGAAGAAAGTGGAGTCCACCTTCCCTACAGACTTAACAATCATATGCCATTTAAAGAGCAGCAGTAATAGTCAAGGTGATGATAATAGAAACATTTTTTAGCAACTGTGATATAAGGCTCACGAGAATTCTATTAAGCTGGTATTATTATTACTCCCATTTTACAGAACAGAAAACTGAGGCTTGATGAATTTAAACAGCCGAAGTCACAAAGACAATAGATGATTGATTCTGGATGTGAACTTGGGTCTGTTTGTTTGTTTGTTTGTTTGTTGTTTTCTTTTGTTCCCCCTAGCTTTATTGAGATATAACTGACAAAAAATATTGTGGAAATTTATGGTATGCAATGTGATAACTTGGAGATTCTAGATCACATTTCAATCGAGTGAGAAAAGCCTGTGAAAGATCTGCTTTCTTTCCAACCGCCTTTGGGTGTTTATGTTCTCCTTAAAGTTCTGGGGAAGTCTGAAGCCTCAGCCCAAAATAAAGAAGAAGTGGCTCGTTTCTGCCCCCTAGAGGACACAGTCTACACAGCTGAGAATAAAGGCAGGAAGGCAGTGGTTAAAAAGTGTGCTCAAAATCCAGGCAGGTCCAGGCTTGCAAGAAACAAATCTAAAAGAAACACCCTTTAGTTCATGGAGAGTTGGTGATAATGGGTTGGAGGTTTTCTGGACTAGGAATGAGAACAGCATATCAAGGGCAGGACCAGTAGTCGGACTGGAGCTCTCATTTTTAACACGTGCCTCCAGATGATTCTTATGATCAGACAAGTTTGGGAAACACAGATCCATGTGATTCATTCATTCTACAAGGGCTTGCAGAACACCTCTCATCCTCAGCCCACCGTCACTTCAGCATGTGGCGGACCCCAAGGGAGTTGAGGGTGGGTGCCTGTCCATGATCAATTATGTCACCTCACAGGGACTTAGATTCCTAATTAAGAAAGTGGCCCATTTTCCAAATGATATGGGAGCCAGGAGCCCCAGGCTGTGCTTGCAGGCGGGGTGTGCTTTACTTATTCTCCTGGATCTCAATTTCCCTATCACACAAGAGAAAGAATACTCATCAGATTTCCTTCTTGCTCCAAGATTCCCAAGTCTCTGTCTCTGCCAGACCCCAACACCCTGTCAAGCTACAGAGAAACCCTGGGTGACCTGCCAGGAGACACAGACCTGCCTCCTGCCACACTGCTCCCTACCTTTCCAGGAGTGGCCTGTGATCCCCTTCCTCCCACAGTGTCTCTGTTCACATTCACAGCCACACTGTAGGATCCCTGTTTTCACTGCCATGTCAAATATAAAGTTGACTTTCTACTCACACAAAGGTTCCAGGGAAAGTAAAGTTGGTCTGGAAAAGGAGAGTTCTCTAGAAACCCAGAATTAGGATCTGAGAT
>NW_011904417.1:0-2732 GCF_000151845.1 Pteropus vampyrus
TCCCCAACCTTTTTGTTACCAGAGACCTGTGCTCCTATGAGAATCTAATGCCTGATGATCTGAGGTGGAGCTGAGGCGGTGATGCTAGCGCTGGGGAGCGGCTGCAAATGCAGATGAAGCTTTGCTTGCTCTCCTGTCGCTCACCTCCTGCTGTGTGGCCCGGTTTCAAACAGGCCAGGGACCTGTACTGATCTGCAGCCCGGGGGTTGGGGATTCCTGATTTAGGGTATTTAGAAACTGACAATATTAGGGTATTTAGAAACTGACAATATTAGGGTATTTAGAAACTGATGATATTAAAATTTACATTATGTTCATACTGGAGAATGATGTAATTTTATGGACTGGGTGTTTCGTAGGGCTATGGAAAGGAATGATTTTTTTATTTGCCAGCACTTTGAAGAAAGAAATAAGCTAACAAGTTTCTGAGAGGTGTCCCCCAAGCCTTTCATTCATACATACTGTTTCTTTGAAGATGTGCATAACTCTAGGCATGAAAAGAACCCAGGAAGAACCCTATTTAGGAAACATGGGTCTAGGTTTACAAAATAATTCACACTGAAGTCGGAAATGTCCAAGACCCACCCAGTGGGCACCCCTTCCTTCAAACAGTGGGTTTAAACTCTCCTCGTGACTCCCTTATCTTGAAGACAGTGACTGCAAAAGAATGAGTAGAAACACACAGAATGACTTTGAGCAAGGAAACTGAAACTACAGGAAGTGACTGTGGGACAAGAGTAGATAAGAAGCATCTCACTTGGTCCAGGAATCTTCTCTCAGCCCCAGCCCCGCCCTCCTCTCCCTGCGAATTCCTACCGTACAAGGCGGAAAACCAAATTCTTTCGGGCCTGTTAGTTTTGTCTCCCAGTAAAACTGAACTCTGTGAGAACAGGCCCGTGTCTTAGATCACACAAGATCCAGGGCTGAGTGCAGTGCCAGGTCCAGGTAGGCAACTGCGAAGATGAAAACTATGAAGACTTAATGTCTGTATTATTGGAAAGAAACAAGAGATAACGGGCATAGGAGATAGACACTTTTGAGGTTTGCTTAACGTTTAAGTTGCTCTGTTAACTGAGATCACAGACATAAAACTTTGTACATGGAAGGTATTTTATTCTTGCGAAAGAATGAATGAATAAAAGAAATATAGTAAGACTTTTCTTAAGTTTCTTATCTGAAGTAAAACCTGTACCACCACATTTTCCGTGGCGCTTTCTGCTTTAGTATAAAACCCTATGGCGTCAGTGGATTACAGTGCAGGTGATTGGGGTTCAAGCCCTGACTGGTCCATTTTTGCTTGGCCTTGAACAATTTTACGAAAAATGACCCAGAATGTGACAAAAAGAAGAGTAACCTAAGTCACACTGGCCTCCTTGGGACAGAGTTGGATTTTCTGTATAAATATTCACTACTGGACAATATCACATTCATACATTCATTCATTCATTCATTTAAAATATATATTGAGTGCCTACTATGGGCCAGACATTGTTCCAGATCTCAGGATGCAGCAGTGAGCAAACCTGGCAAAGTGCCTGCTGAAGAACAGAGCGGCTAAGAGGCAGAAAGAGTAGGGGTTAGCGAATGAATTAGTCCTTGGTGGGAAGAACTTTCTGGTAAATGTACACTTGTATAATGACCTGAAGGAAGTGAGAAGCAAGCCTTATGGGTTTTCAGGGGTTCTGTAGTTAGGGAAGGTAAATTAAGAGACAAGTTTAGATATTCAAATAAAGACATCGAATTTGAAGTTCAGCAGCTAAATGTTGCAACCCGGAGTTGAGAACTAGAGGTAGCTATATTGGAATGGTCAGGCTGTAGGAAGCCTTTAGAGTCCAGGGGCTAAATGGGTCTCCAAGAAGAGAGTAGGTAGAAGAGAAGAGGCCCAAAGACTGAGCCTTGAGCAACCCCAAACATAGAGGTTGGGGATTTGAGAAGACGGCCCTAAAGAAGTCTCAGAACAAGTCGTTAGTGAGATAAGAGAAGCGAGAGAGAATGATGCCTCAGAAACCAAGACAAAAAATATTACTATCTAAAAGAATAAGCAATACTAGTTAATACCTAATCTAATTAATACCAAATTAATTAAATATAAAATAGCTAATTAACAGCTAATATCAAATAGATTAATATTTAATATTTCTTATCTCTAGTATGACTAAAGCTAAAAGTCTTTAGAAATTCCTCATATTATTAAGCGATGGTTTTCAGCATTGGGCAGGTGACACTGGTGTCTTGGAGGCATTTCCACTGGCTTAAACAGAAACCAAGTGTATGTATCTGGAAATGATATGAGAATGCCTGTCTTTGAGCATTTAGCTTCATTTCCAGAGAGGTATGCCTGGTCCTTCACAAAGTTTGGATTGATTGATTTAATTCCCAAACACGCTTCAATTTGAGCGGAGATTAAAACAGTTGTCACATACCCACCATCTGTGGCTGGTGTCCCAGATGGAGTGTGAGTTCTGATGACATGAGGTACCTCTAACTAAGGCTGTTTCTGGAGGCAGTTCACAGGAGAGGGTTCATGTCAGCCCAGGACATGTAAGGATGAATAAAAGAAAAAAAAACTATAATTGTGAGTGAGTCACCTGTTGGAAGAAAATTCAGTGATTCATTTGGCCAGTTGAGAACCTATCTGTGTCACAAAAATATCACTGACCAAAATAGTTAGGTTGAGCAAAGAACAGAGGAAAAAATATAGGAAAGTGAGAAAAACAGTATAAAAATTATAT
>NW_011904418.1:0-1982 GCF_000151845.1 Pteropus vampyrus
AGGGAACCCATTTAAAAAAAACTTACAATAAATTCTCTGCAAAGACTGGCTAATTGTGAGGTTTCTGGCTCCAAATATAATAGTATTTAATAATTACAATGTAATTAGTATAACAAGCATAGACTGCAGGAGTCAGAAGAGATCTTAGAGATGATCTAGCTCATACACATCATTTCATAAACCCAGAAAGCGAGACCGAGAAGGATGAAGTGATTTGGGTAACGGCGCACAGCTAATGAGGGCCAGTGTCAACATAAAAACCCAGGCTTTCCCACTTCCAGAACAGTGCTCCCCAGACAGCATGCCAACGCTTTCCAAACGAGTCGCCACCACGTTCCAGTTCTTCAGCGCTTGGGAAGAGCTTCTAAATAGGCAGGAAGGGTAAAGCACAATACTCTGTAAAGGTGACAGAAAGCAATTCTCATATTACATCAATTTATAAACCCATCTTTCTAACTAGAGTGTGACAGGAAACCTGGCTTAGTCATCTAAGTGATTTATACAAGTGACTTATACAAAGCAGGACACACAGGAGCTCCAGTAACACTGGATGAATGAATAAAGAAACATTCTAGCTAATTCAACATAGAGGAAGAACATGGATGTTTCGCTTTTTGGAAGATGGACCTTGGGAACCCATCTGAAGATCTGAAACAGGTCATAAAATGACAAAGAATTCCATGGTCTCAAACGGCTGATACCACACCATGAGGTGAGCTCGACAGATGAACTGGCCATATCATGGCCATTTAATAAGACGAAGAGTAGGTATCATCCTCATGGAGATGTGAGAAAGATTCGAGGGAAGAAATTAAATAACTTGCTCATATCATCTGGCCATGTGACTGGCATGGCAGGTAAAGAGGAGAGGTATACTCAGATGCTTCTGATGCAGGCTCCATCGGTTTCAGCTTGCTGGTTCCTGTTCACTCAATAACCACGCTGGACCCCACCATGATATCTGGGAGAAGCAGCAAAGCAGAACTGAGAGAGGCCCCAGACCATCACCATAATGTAAATCTCCAGCAGACACACTCCACCTGAAATCATCAGTAAATACTCATCACGGAACGAGCTTACTACATTCTGACACCAGTGCGAGGTATTACTTTCTCCCAGTCAATGATGCTTTACCCGTACTTTAAAGATCTGACTTCTGTACTAATAAAGCAGGGACTTAAACAAACAAACAAACTCAAGCCTTTTTCCATTATTTCCAGAATAACAGCTGACAAAATCCCCAATGCCTGAAACCCAGAACACAGAAGAAGGTATTTGGAGCTTGTCAATGATCCTTGGCCAGAGATGACCACTGCCCCCGCCCGCCTCTGCCACACACACACACACACACACGATTTGACAATGTCTGGAGACATTTCTGATAATAGCAGGTTGGGGGGCTGCTGCTGGCATTCTACGATGCACGGGACGGCCCCCACAACGAGAATTATCTGGCTCCAAACGGCAACAGCGCCAAGGTGGAGAAACCCTGAGTTAAACTTCAAACTCGCAAGGTCACGCTAAAAGTTTGGAGGTCAATATTTGGATGCACTGCCCCGATTCAGGAAGATTCAGGCCAGTCACCCTGCTGCTGACTCATTCGTGCCAAATTTCAGTGTAACATAAACATAAACTATTTCTGAGGTGCTTCTTAGCTCCCAGTAAACCAAGTTAAACATCTTCGCTGACTGCGTTAGAGGCATTTTCTCCTGGTTCCTTTATTGTAGATGCTGACTTGAGACCCACAGAGATGCCAAAAGGGTAGCTAAAAGCACAGAACTGCTGTCTGTCAATCCCTGTGGAGGGGTCGGAAGCATAAGGGTGCCTGCCTGACAGTAAGAAACCTTCAAAGTCCTCCAACTGCCAACGGGTGACTCCTTCAGCCATAACTTTTGTGGGCAGAAATTGTCTTGCATCGAGAGTTTCAAAAACCTCAGTCGGCTCCAAGGAAGAAACACATATCCATTTTCCGCTATCCAGCC
>NW_011904419.1:0-1812 GCF_000151845.1 Pteropus vampyrus
AGGAGTTTGGCTGCCTTGATCAAATCCCTTGACCAAGAGCATTTGGCCAGCTCTTTTGCTTTCCTGTGATTAGAATGGATGCTTTAAATTAAGAACTGTTTTCAACTCAGAAGACTTTCTTTTTATTTATTTATTTTTTTTTTACATTTATTTTTCAATTAGAGTTGACATTCAATATTATTTTATATCAGTTTCAGGTGTACAGTATAGCGGTTAAAATTTTGTATAATTTACAAAGCAATCTCCAGTTAGTCTACTACCCAGCTAGCACTATACATAGTTATTATAATATTGTTGACTATATTCCTTATGCTGTATTTCACATTCTTAGGACTATTTTATAACTACTAATTTGTATTTCTTATTCCCTTCACCTTTTTCACCCAACCCCCTCTTATCTGCCAATCACCAGTTTGTTGTCTGTATTTATGAGTCTGTTTTCATTTTGCTTGTTCGCTTATTTTGCTCTTTAGATTCCACATATAAGTGAAATCATATGGTATTTGTCTTTCTCTGTCTGACTTATTTCATTTATCATAGTACCCTTTAAGTCCATCCATGTTGCTGCAAATAGCAAGATTTCATTTTTTTGTGGCTAAGTATATATGTACAACTTCTTTATCCAATTGTCTATTGATGGGCACTTAGGTTGTTTCCACACATTGGCTATCGTAAATAGCACTGCTGTGAACATAGGAATGCATATATCTTCTTAAATTAGTGTTTTGATTTTCTTCAGGTAAACATCCAGAAGTGCAATTTCTGGGTCATAAGATGTTTTATTTTTAATTTTTTGAGGAATCTCCAAACTGTTTTCCATAGTGGCTGCACCAATTTGCAATCCCACCAACAGTTTACAAGGGTTCCCTGAAGGGTTCCCTTATAATTCGGTTCATGAAACATGAGCATTGCATACAATTATATACTGTCTAATGAATACCAATATTAAAAATCACTTCCTAATAAGAAATCATCCTTCAAGATGAACTTCTGCTAGTAAAAAGAATTTCAAGGGCATTGTTCCTATCTACCACTATTAATTGACCTTCTCCACTTCACCGTGGAGGGATTGGAACTGTGTGGAAGAGATGGTGTATGGTGGACATTCAGTGCTAGTAAAGGCTGCTCAGTTGACAGAAGGCACAAGAGATGTGAGTGAAGAAAACAGTAATTCAGTCAACAACTAGTTATTGAATGCCAGCTGTATACCACTCTCAGATACTATTCTAGTGTGAGATACCATTCTGGGAATGAAACAGACAAGATTCCTACTCTGGTAAAGCTCACATTCAATCAATCTTTCTTGCACAGGACATACAGGCAGATTCCACACCAGGCATTGTTGGGGCACAAAGATCAATAATACACAGCCATTAATAATCTTCAGGTCTCTTACATTCTAGTGAGGGAGATACCAATGCCACATTCAAGCTTTAACAGGATATTGTCAGAGCTCAGAGGAGGTGTGTATACATGTGAAGTGGCCTGAGACTAATAAACTTGCAAGAGCAAAACCAAATTGGCACCAATTGGGAAGTGCTAAGAAGTTGCAGAGGGAGCATGGTAAGATGAGGCCAATAGGAAGACAATTTGGGACTAAGCTAACATTAAATTGGGAGTTTAGGGCAATTAGTCCCAGGTCCCTGCCAAAACCTATAAGTAAGCATTGAGAAGGTGCATTTCTTTGTGGTAGGAAAAAAAATTCCAATGTATTTAATATATAGATGGCATTTGTGTCAACAGAAGTTAAGACCTCAATATGAAATAACCAAGGTAAAAACTGTGGAACAGCACACAGAAAATTGAGGACTA
>NW_011904420.1:0-2441 GCF_000151845.1 Pteropus vampyrus
GTAGTTAAAAGGAAAACTTTATTAATATTATAGGACTCTATTATAGTAAAACAAAGGAGAGATTCTTAGAATTTTTTAATGAGGAAGTTTATACAATCTTTGACTATATAAACATTTTAAATTTATATGGCATAAACAGGCCCAATTGGAAGAAAGATATGAATGAGAAAACACTTAAAATTTTTTTTTTTGAAATAAGTATAGACTTATTCAATTTGAAAAAAGTATATTGTATACCCTTCACCAAGCTTCTCCCCAAGGTATCATAACTGCAGTTGACTCTTGAACAATGTAGTAGTTAGGGGTGCCAACCTCCTGCACAGTCAAAAATCCAGGTATAACTTTTGACTCCCCCAAAACTTAACTAAGAGCCTACTGTTGACCAAAAGCCTAACTGGTAGCATAAACAATGATTAACACATATTTTGTATGTTGTACTGTATTCTTACGATAAAGTAAGTTAGAGGCAAGAATGTTATTAAGAAAATCATGAAAAAGAGAAAATATATTTATAGAATTTATTGAAAAAAAATCTATATATAAGTGGACCTGCACAGTTCCAACCTGTATCGTTCATGGGTTAACTGTATAATACTTTACCAAAACCAAGAAATTGGTGTTGGTGCAATACAATAAACTAAATTACAGATCTTACTCAGATTTCACCAGTTTTTGAGCTCATTAAATGTGCTTGTATGTGTATGTATAAAATTATTAAATTTTATTTCATGTATAGATTTGTGCTACCTACCATAATCAAGATACAGAATTTTAAAATGAGGGATCACATAACAGAGAAATTCCATATATAAGAAAGCTATTCTGAGAAGGACAATTAAAAGTGATATAGGGTCAGAAGATGTAAAAGATAAATTAAATATAAAGGAAAAAATATAATAAACTAAAAATATAAATATAAAGGTTGAGAAGCAATGATGTAAAAACTCAAATTTTGAAGGTTACTACCTTCAGATGACTTGGGAAATAGAAATGTGTATGCGACATTTTGCACAATGAGGGAATTGTCAAACTCAATAAAATTTACATGCATCAGGAACACAACTTTTCTTCTTAAAAAAGGTATGAATTTAAGAACATGGGACCATCTGATATCATTGTGGAAATGCAAAAGAGTTTTCGAAATAAATTTCTATGGACATAGAGAGATATTAAGAAAAAATGTTATAAATAAGATCATTACTCAAAACAAATAGGCGATACAGACTATAGCTATAATATGGATTTTTTCAAAGTCTTGTGGAATTATACATTTTCATAGTTGGTAAACGTTTATGCCAATGCCGCAAACAGAATCCATTTTTCCACACTTCTTTCTTTCCAACAGCACCCAGTTCCTACCACGGTTGAACTTGCTTTCTCAACCTCTTTTTAGCTGGGACATGGGTATTATAATCCAATTTTGGCTGATGGAAGCTGGAGGAATGTATGTTAGAGAGCATTCCAGGGAAGAATTTCTTCATGGATTAATAAAGAAGAATGAGAAAGAGACTGAGAGTCGAAAGAGATATGAAGTCCCTCTTACCCTTCTTGCTATTGATGTTCTGTGAAGACAAGATGTTCAGATCTGCTGCAGCCATCTTGCAACCATGAGGGGAGGACAAGAGAGTCATAGAGAAGCTGAACCATAGTTTTGTTTATTGAACTAATTTTGGATATATCTTGTCTCTGTACTTCTTGTTATGTGATCAAATAAAACTCAAATTTTTTAGACAAGTATGACCAGACTCTGTGACTTGAGGCCAAGCACTCTGACCGATTCAATCAGCTAAGAATCATGCAGTAATGCAACAGTCCCCACCCTGTGCCAAGCACTATGCTATGTCTTTTACTTCAATAACTCAACAAATTATCTATGAATACATGAAATTGAAGTGACCAAAAGCTAAGAATGGACAAAGAATGACAGTTTTATTTTGGAAGTAGAAAAGAATCCATAAGGAAGTTTTTTTTTTTTTTACACCGAAGAATTTATGATTTTGGAGATATTGGTGTTGATGGCAGGTATGAAAAAGAAACAAATTAATAAAAAAAGAAAATGTAAATGTGCATTTTAGGACTACCCTGTTGTAAATATATGCAATGGCTAAATATATTTTTCAACTTTAGAACCAGGAAATCTTAGAGATTAGCTCTTTCTTGGCAAGAGAAAGGCCATTTTCTGGCTTTATAATGATGAATAATTTAGTCTGTATGCCATATATATAAGTTTGGATGAACAACAGTAGTTCTCTCCAGGAACGTGTTCTCTCAATATAACCAAAAGTTTGCATTTGAAGAAAGAAGTGAGTGTTCATACTAAGAAAAGATGGTTTAAGGGTATTAACGTTAGATTATCCTTATGAAGGGGAAGAACTTAGCCAATAGAAATGACTTTGTTCGATGGCTGTCATGTGATTAATAAGCAGAGAGAACTTCATGAT
>NW_011904421.1:0-4397 GCF_000151845.1 Pteropus vampyrus
AAAATAAAAATAAATTATTTGTAAGAAGAAAAATCAGAATTGGCTTGAATATCTTTCATGGAAAACTAGTGAAATAAACTATTGAGAATAATATGCAACATTTAAGAAGTAGCTAGATCTACTCGTGGTAATAAAAAAATGTTGCCAAGACATATTATTAACTGAAAAAACAAATTGGTGTTCCATACAGTTATTCTTTTGCTTTACTTCCAAGTTTTATATCATTGGATAATTTTTCTTAATACCTACATACTATGTACACTCTAAAATTGTGCTAAATCTAAGAGCTCACATGCCAGAGCCAAAGAGGCCAGGTGTAAATTACAGCTCCATACTTACCAGCTACATAGCCTTGGACAAGTCATTTCAACTTTCTGATCCTCAGCAAGTAGCTCATGATACAACATAGCTCACCAGATGGGTGCATGAAAAGCACAGTGCCAGGCACATTTTTTAAAGGCTAAGATTATTATTATATATACTCTTTTTTTTAACCTCTATCTCCAACCAATACCCCTCTAGCTTTTACCCTTCATGCCTAGAAACTGTTAGTACATAGGAGAATCTTCAGGAAAAGAGAGAATTGATTTATTCATTGAACAAATATTTATCAAGAACCTATCTCGTGCCAAGCCTTGTGCTAGGTAGGATACAGTGGTCAATAAGCTAATGTTGCTACCTGCGTGACAAATAAGCAGAAGTATAATTTAATGTGAAAAACAAACAAACAAACAAACAAACACCTTCTCCTTCCAACCTCCTAGGAGCAGGGAGAGAAGCTGGTTATTTGAGATCTATTACCAATGGTCAATGATTTTACCAACCACGCCTCTGTAATGAAGCCCCCATTAAAATCCAAAAGGATGGGGGTGGTTCAGAGAGCTTCAGGTTAATGAACACTTATAGAGCGAGTGTGGTGTTCAGAGAGCATGGAAACTCTATGCCCCTCCCCTATGCCTCACCCTATATATCTGTTCATCTGGCTGTCAATTTCTGTCCTTTAATATCTTTTTTAAAAAACTGGTAATCCAGCGAGTAAATGGGCTTCCTGAGTTCTGTGAGCTATTTTATCAAATTCATCAAACCCAAGGAGGAGGTCATGGGAACCTCTCTATAGTCAGTTCATCAGAAAGGTGGTAGATAACCTGTGTGTGCAGCTGAAGACTGGCATCTGAAATGGGAGTGTTGGGGATAGTCTTGTAGGACTGTGCCCTTAAAACAAACAACAACAACAATAACAAACAGTAAGGGACAGAAAAGTGGAACAAGAGGTGTGCGGATTCTCATTTCACACTGGGTGGGCAGGAAGACCTGTCCAAAGAGATAATATGTGAGCTGAGACCATAATGAAAGGAAGGATCAGGCCATGGGAATATCTGGAGGGATTGTGTTCTAGGCAGAAGGAACAGAAAGTGCAAAGGCCCTGAGGAAGAAATAAACTTTCTGGGCATAAGGCACAAGGCACTCAGTATGACTGAAGCTGTGTGGATAAGAAGAATGGTAGGAAATAAGGCCAAGAGGGGAGGTGGAACCAGATATTGCAGGGTTTTTGTGTCTAAGGAAAAAGATGTGAATTTTACTGTTAGAACAGCAGGAGATTTTGCAGGGTTTGGGGCAAGGGAGTGGTTTGATAATGATTAAATTTTGAAAATATGCCTCTACCTACTTTGGGGAGAATGAATTAGAGGATTAGGAGGCTGTTGCAGATAAGAGATGATAGACTGAGATATCCAATGGAGAAGTAAGAAGAGGTCAGATTTAGGATATATTTTGTCTATAGAGCCGACAGGTTTTGCCAGAGGATTGGATATGGTGAATAAGAGAAAGGAGACAGCCAATTATCATAATGGCTTTAAAAGTCTCCTCATTCAGCCTGCCCCATTGCCTTCCTTTTTTTGAAATAACAGTCTCTCAGAAATACACAGCACTTCATATACGTAAGACATTTCAAAGTGCCTCTTCATGGATATTGCTTATTTTTCAATTTTGTTACAAAAATACTTTTTTCAAATTTTTAAGATTGAAGTAAGAACAAGGAATATTACTGGAAACAAGCAAGGACATGACATGAAAATGAAAGGGTCAGTTCACCGAGACATAACAAACCTCAATGTGTATGCATCTATCTAACAGGTCTTCAAAATATATGAAGAAAAACTGATAAAACTGAAAAATAAAAATAAAAAGACGAATTCACAATTACACTTGAAGATTTCAACACTACTCTCTCAGTAATTAATAGAACAAGTAGACAGAGTATCAGCAATTCTAATCTTCTGTATAAAACACTTCCAATCTGTAGGCAGAATAATGTGGACATTCTCATCCCTAGAACCTGTGAATATGCTACTTTACATAGTAAAAGGGACTTGGCAGAGGTGATTGAGATGGGCAGATCACCCAGGTAGGCCCAGTATAATCACAAGAGCCTTTAAAAGAGTCAGAGGAGATATGACAATGGAAGCACAGGTCAGAGAGAAAGAGAAAGAGAGAGATTTGAAGATGTTATACTTCTGGCCTTGAAGAAAGAATAAAGGACCTGAAACCAAGGAATGTAAATGGATTCTAGAAAATGAAAAGAAATAGATTTTTCCCTAGAGCCTCCAAAGTAACACAACCCTATCGACACTTTGATTTTAGTCCAGTAAGAAGAATTTTGTACTGCTGGCCTCCAAAACAGTAAGATAATGAGTGTATGTTTTTCTAAACCACTAAGTTTATAGATAGGATACTACACAATGACCAATAAGGTAATTTTTTAGAGCAGCCTAAGGAAACTAATGCAACTATCAACCAACTTCACCTAATATACATTTAAAGAACACTCCATACAACAGTAGATTACATATTCTTTTCAAATGCACAGAAAACATTCACCAAGGTAGACTGTATTCTGTTGTTAAAAGCCAAAGTTTAACAAATTTAAAAGAACTAGAATCATACAAAATATGTTTTCTGATATAATGGAATCAAACTATAAATCAATAACAGAAAGATTTCTGGAAAAATCCCCAATTACCTGGAGACTAAACAATATACCTCTAACTAACCAATGGGTCAAAGAGGAGGTCACAGGGAAATGAGTTAAGTTTTTTGAACAGAATAAAATTGAAAATACAGCATATTGAAACTTGTATGATACAGCTAAAGCAGTGTTTAGAGGGCTATTTATAGCACTAAAATGCTTATATTACAAAAGAGAAAAGTTCTCAAGTCAATGATCTACCCTTAAAAAAAAAAATAGCAGAAGAAAAGCAAATTAAACTCAAGACAAGCTGGTAGAAAGAAATAATAAAGATAAAAGTAGAACTCAAGAAAGAAAAAAATGAGAAAATAAATCAATGAAACTAAAAGTCTCTGATTCCTTGAAAAGATGAATAGTCTCTAGCAAAACTAACAACGAAAAAAGAAAGAAGACAAAATGTAGCAATATAAAAAATAAGAACATTATTACAGACCCTACAGATTGTGAAAGGATAATAGAAACTATTCTGAACAATGATAGGCCACAAATTTGACAGCTTAGATGAGATAGAACGATTCCTTAAAATATACCAAAAACTAAAGTACACTCAAGAAGTTGATAATCTGGTCTACAGCCATGTTGCCCTGAACCTGCCCCATCTCATCTGATCTTGGAAGCTAAGCAGGAATGGGTCTGGTTAGTACTTGAATGGGAGACCACCTAGGAAGACCAGGTGCTATAGGCATTTAAAAAAAAAAAAAAGTTGATAATCTGGGTTTTCCACCCCTTCCCCGCCATCCCCCCCCACCACCCTAGTGCTACTAGAGCTGCATCCGCCCACTCTAAATTCTGGGGTTCTGCTAAGCCAGACCTGCAGTAGTCTTCTTCCAGCTGCCATCATGATCATCTACCCCAATCTCATTAGCCATGATGACATGTTCTCGGACATCTGCAAGATCCATCAAGGAGATCGAAGTTGAGCTGTGCCTGGAGGTGGAAGGGAAGATTAACGTTGAGAGTAACGTTGATGACTTGCTCATTGATAGAAATGCTCCGCCGGAGGCCCCCCAGTGCTAAGCACAGTGTTCACTAGTGCCGATATGGTCATGAACCATCATTTGTAGGAAACCAGCTTCACAAAAGACAGGAAAGAGTAAAACCTTTTTATGATAGGGGCCACAGAACAAATTAATATATCCTTGCTAATTTCAAAAAAAAAAAAAAAAAAAAACCCCTACTAATTCTTTAATGGTGAAAATGTAAATCCAGATAGCATAGTTGCTCTGCTGGACTACCGTGAGGATGGTGTGACCCCATGTATGCTTTTCTTTAAGGACAGTTTAGCAATGGAAAAATGTTAACAAATTTAGCATTTTGATCAAATGTCATCATAACTGGTTGCTGCTTTTCATCCACACACCAGGACTAGGAC
>NW_011904422.1:0-1583 GCF_000151845.1 Pteropus vampyrus
GCGCCTCGTTTCCCTTCCTTGAGGCCGTCTCAGTCAGTTCTTTGGATTTAACAAATAATTCTGACTCCAGCTGTATCTAATCTGCTGACTCTTCTACTTCAAATCTGAATACTTTAAAAACATTTAGAAGCTTACTAGGTTTCCTTGTTCCAATATATGCAGGGTCATTTTTCATCGTCAGCTGGTTCTCGCTCGTGGTGCCCTATCTCCTTTTGTATTCCATGATGTCCCTTTGAAATTCGTCCGTGGGGATTCTTTGAGAACTGAGTGAAATCGGATTTTCTGGAAAAGATCTGTCTTTCCTTCCAAGACAGTTCGTCGCCGTCCCTTCATAGGAGCCGAGTTTGTTTCTAAATCGCCCCTTGCTTCCGGCTTTTGACTCCAGGTGGGCACCTCTCTGGTGCCCCAGCCCGGGGGAGGGTGGGACTAATCCCTCGTTCTCACGCTCCCCGTGTGCTGGTCGGTGGGCTTCGGCAGACTCCGCTGTCACTCCTGGGAAACAGAGCCTAAGAGTCACTTCCATCTTGGGATTCTTTTTCTGCCTCATTATTTGCTTCAGAGAAATAATCTAAATCGTATTTTAAAGATGTTTTATGCTGATTTTGTGTGTGTGTGTGTGTGTGTGTGTGTGTGTGTGTGGAAAGATATCTCGGGACATCCTGTCATACTGTCAGAAATGGAATTCATTGCATAAGTTTTTTGGACCTCAAAAGTGAAAGACCGAATTTTTCGTGTTCCTGACTTTGTGACACGTTGTCATCACTCGTCCACCTCGCTGTGGTTGTTCGCGTCCTGGAGACAATCATTCTCGTGTCTTAAATGCGTATTTTGGGAGAGTCGTTTCAAAAAGTATATCGATATCTTGTGCACGTGTATTTTTAATGTATCCACGTGGTCTTATATATTCTCGTTCTGTTTATTAATTCTTTTTTTCACTAAGCACTATCTTTGAAAGATTTCTCTATGCCATTGTGTACATCTAATCTGTTTCTTCTAAGTTTGAGATGATCCCGCACGGCAGGCAGACATCAACCACGCTTTACCCGTTCGCTCCTCTATGCTGACTTCCCTCGTGGCTTCATCACATCAACTGCCCATCACATTCTTTTTCCTCCTCGCCCCCTTTTCTTAACTACGTGTGTTTTTAATCTAGCAATGTATTCGATTATTAATTCTTTTAACTGATATTTATATTAACCTACTATGTGCCAAGTACATATGAATATAAATGTGTGTGTGTCTGCATATAGATGTGTCTCTATGTTGTGTCTATATGTCGACGTGTATATATGCACACACATATATATCCTAATTAATAAAATACGTACACAGACAAAAGAGACTGCAAGGGAATACCTAATATGACAATTTTCGGAAGGTGATATTACAGATGATTTTAAGATAGTTTCTGTTTTCTTCAAATGCTTAGAAGCATGGATTATTTTTTGTCTATAAAAATACATCAAGGAGCTTTTTAAAAATGTAAATATGTGAATTACAGAATCCCAGCCTCTTGCTTTGCCCCAGCCACGTGCTCCACGCTGAGTGCGATTCAGATTTCTGCTCAGGAACCACTGCCAGAC
>NW_011904423.1:0-2576 GCF_000151845.1 Pteropus vampyrus
CCAACTCCCTCGAATAGCTCTTATTGACACATGCTCTGTAATTGATTCCTTTAACAAGTTGATTTCTGGATGTCTTTACTGAATGATGTCTTGGCTCAAATTTTATTTCCTTAGAGAAGTCTTTCCTCAACCCCAGACTAGCTCTGGTCTCCCTGTTATACATGCCTCACAGCTGAACTCAATGGCTGGTAAAACATTTAACCATTTAAAACTTAGGATTATTTAATGAGGAGAAGGAAGAAGATGGAATTTCATCTTCCAAAATTCTGAAATATTAGCAGTCAAAATATAATGATAATTTCTTATATGTATAGTATGGATTAAGAATTTTCTTGTCATTATTGACAATCATCATTGTCATATTACATAGTTGGATTTGCAAAAATGTATCCAGGAAATAACTTTTCCTCTAATCGCTAATACTAATAGATGTATACGCTGAAAGTTTGTCTCAAGTTATTATTTTTTAAGTTTTAGGCAGCTCTGTTATTAAGAGACTTGCTTTTGTAACACTGGTCAACCATTTGCAGCTCAATGCATTTGATGCCTGGCTGTCTGATAGTTTACACGCTTGTGGTTGAATATTAAGCTGAGGATAGGAACGAGAAGAGTTGTCCTCTAGGTAGAAGAAACCACATGTGCAAAGGCATGGCGATCTGTCATCTGAGGAACCGGCCTTGGAATGTACCTGGCAATAGTCCTTTCCTTTTTCCCTGTGCACGATCCTGGGGATGCCAGCAAGAGTCAGGACTTATAAGGTGTTTGCCTTAATTGCACTCTCATTAATAAACATAAAGAGTCTGAATAAATTATATCACGTGTTAGAACTCAAAGTTGGGCCACTTTAATTGTGATGATATTTTTCCTTTGTGTTCTCTTGTCAGTCCCTCCTGAAGCCATTGGCTTCTTGTCTGCCGTTGGGGTCTTCATGGTTCTTCTGGCTGTCCTCTTCCTCTTCATCAACAAGAAACTGTGTTTTGAAAACATAGGAAGCCTTCTATGCCTGGAGCAACGGGGGAAGAGAAAGCACTCTAAAGACAAGACTGGGATCCGTGAAGGGCTGGGTAAGCATCACGCTTCACAGTCTCTTGAGCTTGGCAACATGCTGTGGTCTGGGTCAGGGAGGAGTGTCACTGTTTTCACTATGGGTTCCATTAAGAAATCACAGATGAGCTGTTTGGCTGCCACTGTGAGACATGATGAATGGACATTACTAACGAATACATTAACTTTATGAAAGTAATGCTTTCCTTCGAGTTTGAAGAGAAAATGGGAAAAGGTCAACCACTGATTCCTGTCTTCTTGGCTTTTTAGATGTCTATATTGAGCTTCCCTGTAACTAAAGCTTAAAGAAAAAAACTGTTTTTTGACTGATAAGATTCTTGATCTGTTTTAGTCTTATCATGTTGGAACAGAGTTGATGTTTCACTTCAGTTAGCTGTTTTTGAGATTTTCAGTGCTCGGGGCTACTCCCCACCTCGTATGGCAACAGTCACTTTTCCAAAAGGAAGTTTTTGCTTTTTAAGTTCACCAAATCTACTACATCAATCATTAACTGCCTTCAGTTTGGTGGGGGTCAAGGGAAATAACATACTTAAGGAAATAATTGGCTTCCTGATCTTAAAAGACTTGTTCTGTTTTCAATTGCTGAAGTGTAGAACTTTGTCATATAGGGTATTATCACAGAGTGATGATTATCATCACACGGAAGCTGGACATTTAAAGATAGTGCTCTTATCTTATAGGAAACAATTTTGATTTTTTTTTTGTTTGTTTAAATCAGTCTGATTCTCACCCTTCTCTCCTATGCCCTATAGGGAATGGGGCATGATGTAACTGGTGGAAAAACAATCTGACATTATTATTTTTTGAGCCCAGGCAAAGCCTCCAGGCGAATACTCTTTAGTTATCCTGCCTCCTGGGTATGTTCTAAGTAAACCTGGACCAAGGAGAATATTTGGCTTATAGGTATGGCAGCTTTCGTAGCTACAAGTCATTTAGCTTTTTGCTTTGCTATAAGAAAAGGTATAATTTAGGCATAAATATGTATTATCTATTGCTTTATAAAAATTACTTTAAAATTAAGAGCTTAAAACAACAAATAGTCATTGTCTCACAGTTTCTGAAGTTCAGGGATTTGGGATTGGCTTAGTTGGGTGGTTCTGGATGGAGGTTTTTCATGAGGCTTCAGATGGAATTTCTCCTGCAGTCATATGAAGGCTTGAGTGGGACCGATGGGCTCCCTCCTAGGATGGCAGAAGGCTTTAGCCCTTACCCACATGGAACCCTCCACAGGGCTGCTTGAATGTAGTTATGACATGGCAGCTGGCTTCCCCCAGAATGAGTAACCCAAGAGAGGAGAACAAGGAGCAAGCCACAGTTCCTTTAATGAGCTAGTGTGGGAAGTCTTATGTTGTCACTTCTACCACGTTCTGTTTATTCACTATGTATAGCCTACTCTCAAGGGAAGGAGAATTAGGCTTCACTTCTGAAAGGAAGAGTATCAAAGAGTATGTGGATATATTTTAAAATAGCCATAGGAGATGATGATGGAAAGGGTGTAAATTGCAGATCTG
>NW_011904424.1:0-1722 GCF_000151845.1 Pteropus vampyrus
TGTCAAATTCATTTAATGAAAAGTTTTTAGTCCAAATAGTTGAAAGGTTTAAATAAATATTTGACTATCGAACTACGTTGATGGATGTTTTGTTTTATGAACTATGTTTCACATGGCAAAATTGTATAACACCAAATATAGCAGCCTAACTGAACTTTCACACCTTTCACTTGCTCTCTATTAAAATAAAGAATATATTAGTCATGATGAGAGATATTAAATTTTTCAGTGAGTCTTTGGAAAATTATTTATTTATTAGACAAATATATCTTGAGTGCCTTGTAAGTTTAGGCAAAGGCAGAGACACTTAGTATACACCAGTAAGGTAAATGAATATCCTCCTTTTCCTCAATGCAGTTACAGTATAGTAAATTCATCTACTAATGTTTACAAATGAATTTAACTCTGTACACTTACTGATTAATGTGGCCTATCCAATTTTTGCAGTATTTTTTTTTAGATATTTAACGTTTTCTCATTTTAAAATATGACCAATGTATTTGCTCATTTTTTTTTTAGATGAAAGAAGACAAATGTTGATTTAGTTGAGTCTCATAAACATAATATAAATGAATCAGAGTTGGGAATTATTAGCATGAGAACATAAGGAATCTTTAATTTCAACTGGATGCTCAATGAACTTAAACCAATAAATCATGTGCCTAATAGTTAATAAAAGGAATAAATATATAGAACATGAAAAATGTCAAAAGAATTTTGTCAGTTCATATGTCATTGGTTATTTGACTTTTGGTTTTAGGTGGAGAGAATCAGCCTTATAAAGTGTAATATATTTACTCTATACATACATTTTATATTTTTTTCCAAGAACACACTAGGTTGTATTTGTCTTACCCAAATAAAACTAGTTTAAAGGAACCGAAATTTACACTACTATGACTTGATTCAGGGAATAGCAGGGATTCTCAAGGTTCTCCAGGCTCCATCTACTTGCTAATGCCTGATTTTTCCAGCTGGTAGCCCGCAGTCTACAGCAATCCCATGCCACACGTCTATAAATGGTGCCACCTAGTAGGAGTGAAGCAGAGTTGCTAATGGACATGTTAATAGTAGAGCAAATACAAACTTTTCCAGAAGTCCACAGAAAAATTCTGCTTGATCTCATTGGTGCAATTTAAGACACATGCTTTGAATTAGTCACCCTTAAAAGTGCTATAATTAATTAACCTTAGATCTCCAGTGCTCTAGGATTGCAATGTAGGGGCCAAGAGTAAAAGGTAGGCCCAAAGGTTAGATATCTTGAAATCAAGAACCCTTAGGTAAGAAAAAGGGAGGAATGGTAGCCCAGCACCAACAAATAATGTCCGCTATGGTCAGAAAATATAAAACTTCATTTAGTTTATTCACAATACATCTGACTTTGCTATTCACTTCAGTAGTCATGATAATTAAATTTCAAAAATAATGGGCAGTGAATCCTCAAATCTAGACATGTTAAAAATAATGTTTAAGTGATTTACACTTAAAGTTAAAAGATATAATATGATCTTTGGGGTCATTCTGACAATCTATAAAGCCATATAATTGATTTTTTTTTATTCTAAAAATTTCAAACTGAAAACTTTTTAAAAAAGCTTTCGCTACCATAATTTAATTTGATGATGTCTCTATATTGCTTCTTTTTCTTTCTTTCTTTTTTTTGTTTCTTTGTTTCTTTGTTCTTTCTTTCCTTCCTTCTTTCCTTCCTTCTTTCCTTCCTTC
>NW_011904425.1:0-1450 GCF_000151845.1 Pteropus vampyrus
TCGCATTCTTTGGGCCAAATCAGCCCAGATTCAAGAGTTGAGAGAATAAGTGCCAACTCGTGCTAGAGAGTTGCTATAAAGTCACATTGCACAGGACGTAGATACAGAAAGAAGAATAATTGGGGTGATTTCTTTTTTTGCAATCAACATACCGTAGATGTGTTTAAATGAATTACTGTAGTCACTCTACTATCTCCTTCTTGATCAACATAGGATCAGAAAATATTTTGGGATTCAGTAACAGTGGTTCTGATTCCCAGGGAACGACAGTTGAGTAGAGCAAACACTTTCAGAAACTTAATATGCTGTTCGTCATCCCTTACCTTGGCTGATGACCACATCCAACAATGGTCGGAAGCTGGTATTTGAGAAATCCCCTTTGGGAATTAAAGGCCAGGTAAATTCCATCGCGAATATCAGATCCAGGTCTACAGCCCCAAACCTGCCATACTTGTGCAGAACGAAGCAATAGCCCAAACATCTCTTTTCCTTCCAGGAAACGGGATGCAGCGAGCACATCTGTATGGGCTCCATCATGCACGTGGCTCAGCAGGTACGAAGGCCCGAAGACGTCCGCACAAGAGAACAGCTCTTCCCTCTCGCCAAAGAGTTTATTGATCAGTACTACTCGTCGATTAAAAGGTAAGTTTATGTTGACTCTGAGGAGCCTGGGGTAAGTTACTGAGTACTGGGGACGAAGATTTCAGCTCCAACTTTGCAAATAGTTGAACTAAGGCCTGAGCATAAGGCCTCTGCCTGCCCTATACAGAGGTTGAAAACTGGTGGCCCAAGGGCCAAATCTGGCCCCCTAAAATGTTTTTATTTGGTCTGCAGAGTGTTGCTTAAATTTGAAACATTTCAAGCAATTTCACACCTAGTTATATATCCTAAAGAAACTCTCACACTGGAGCACAAGAAGACATGCATAAAAATGTTCACTGAAGCATTATTATAATAGGGAAAAAATAAAATTAAAGGACCAACTAGAAATCACAACTCCAGGAGAATCTGTAAAGAAGGTAGTGTTTTCTGTGATGGAATGCTATACAGCCATAAAAAATGAATGGATTAGCACTCTGCATGTTCATGGGAATGAAGCTCAAAAATGACTTTGAGCAAAAGAAAGAAAGGACAAGTTATAAAAGGAGACATTCAGGACATCTCCATTTATATAAAAATTTTAAACATGCAGAATAACACTGTCCATGACTTAGAGGATAAATACACATGTGGCAAAAGTATATAAAGCATGAGAATGGTAAATGCCACATGCAAAATAGCAGTCACTTCTGGGGAGAAAGTAGGCTGTGATAGGGAAGTAGTCCCCAAGGAGTTATAATATTATTTCTTTTTTATTTATTTTTCTTAGGCTTGGGGCATGAGAGTTCATTATATTATTCCCTATACCTTTTTGAAAGTCTGAATTTTTTCATAATAATTTTTTTTTAAC
>NW_011904426.1:0-2519 GCF_000151845.1 Pteropus vampyrus
ATTAATGGCTCTATATTATCCAAAAGCTTCAAATTATCCTTCAATACAGATATTTTTGGCTACTCCAATCTCTCCGCTTCCCTAATTTTCTACTTGTTTAATTAGCCATTGCACCTGTTTTATTTTTTTTCTAGATTGATATCCCATCTTTTTCCAAGCCTCTTGATAACTTAAAAAAAAAAAAACATTGAATTTAAATAAGGTTAGTTTAGACCATTAAAATTAGAGTGCACTATTTACCTCCTCTAATAACTTATCTCTGTATCCTATTCATTCTGTAAAATTCTAGAACCAGTCTTGATCCACATTTGCCATTTGAAGTGCTTTATAATTATGATCTATTATATGAGGTACTTTATTAATTTGACTTTTTAGAATATAATTTTACTGGAATAAAACATTATTTATCAATATATTATCTGAGTAGATACAGAAATATGCTTTCTATTAATATGAAACACACACATTGAATAAGTAAATTTTACTAAGAAACATGTTGCAAAACACTTTTATATTATTTTAAAGCTTCTGTGATAGAGACAGGAAAGTTATTATGGTTTGTAATCTTAGCCATTATGTAAAAATATTATACAACTATTATATAGTTTATTTCTCATTGATAAAGGTGCACTTGGACACTACTATAACTGTGAAACATAAAATAATAAATGTATAGACAACAAATTTTGAGAAGCATTTTTGTTTTTTGTATTTTTATTCTTTTGTTTTGTTTTGTTTTGTGTGGTTTCCAATAGGCTAAGGGTAATTCATGGACAGTAGATATTATAAAAATAGTTTCTTCAAGTCTTCTATTTCTACAAACTCAAGAAATGATATTGATATATACTAGATTTAGCTCTTGATCATCCATTATAGAAATGAATAAATACCAAGTTTATATCAAATTTCTCAGTTAAATGAATTGATTTTATTGACTTTTTATTAAGAATTTGTATCAATAGCCTCTAAAAAAATCACCAAAATACAAACTTACTGGTTAAAAAAAAAAATGGCAAATTAAAAAAAAAAAAAGTATCTGTATTACTTTCCCTGGAATATATTCAAACCTAAACTACACCATTATTATAATTGATTACAACACTTCTAAATGTGTGGAAAGGAGCTATTAAGATTCAATTAACCCCCCACACAATTTTGACTCCTAAAGTTTGCCCCATTAAAAATACCTAGGTAAAAATGACAATCCCATGGGAAGATACTGGTTCTTTCAACTGTGGATTGTTATATCTTAATACTCTATTAAAGAAAATGGCAAACACCACATTATTTTCAGAAATATTTCTGGTTTTCTTTTTTTTTTTTTTGGTTATGGATTTTATTCACTTGTAATTAATAAGAACTTAAAATTAAAATGTCTCTGCCCCTGAAATAGTTCATTATTTGACTGTTGGCACCAACCGGGCTTCCAATGTATTTTATAATTACTGTGATTCTAATCACAGTGTGATAGTTAATACAAATGTTAAGTCTTTCTTTTTCTTAATATGAATAGCAGTAATTCATTAGAAGCCTATTATCAGGATAACTATGTTCCTATTATTTGTTTCTTTCTGAAAATTTTAATATTATCGCTATCAAAGAAACTAATTAGGCCAGAGGACAAAGATCAGTTTTTATTTCTCCAAACTGTACTTAAATCCTATATTGGTGTCATGAATTATCTCTGGTGGAAAATGACAATTTTTTCATTCCTAAGCACTTACTTGGAGCCCAAAGGTCCAATATCTCAGCATCTCTCAATGACACAATATGCACTCTCACATTGTGAGTATTAAAATGCAACGATTTTCTATGAATCTGAATATTGATAACATGTTTAAAAGATACTTTGTAGATTCCAATTTTAATCTGAAGTAATAATATAATCATAGTAGAAATAACGATAAAGGGAATGAAAGGTTATCTACTTGATTAACCATCAGCTAAACAAAATTTTTCTCCAAATTATCTAATATCTGGTTATACAGCCCTGCGTTAGCACTTAGATTGCTAGGAGACTCACAACTTTAAAATATAGTGAATACATAATGATTTTAACATGTGCTTATCATTTATATCATTTTATAAATTCCCTTTGTAGTAATGTTTTTCTTGAAAAAAATGCTGCTCTCAGTTAACTAGCTTAAAAAAAAAGTATGTATGGGTTTATGAGAAAAATACATTCTGGTATTGGGAGATGGTAGAGGAGAGGCAATATTTGGAAAGGAGGAGGAGTCTCCCACCTCTATGGTACCACAAAAAAAGGATGCTAACATATTAGAACAGATAAGAATATTTGGATGATAAAATATTCATAAACTATGTCAGAAACATTGAAAGAAATACCAGAGTAAGGTAGTATGTACAGAAACAATAGAGAGAGGTGGTAGAGGTGGGGAAAAGAAGTGGCGATTTTCCTGAGGAAGTATCAGGCTTATTTATCTAATGCCAGTCTAGCACCATTGAGTGCACTCTATAGAATAATGACTAATACTCAATAAGAAATAATTCCCAATTAC
>NW_011904427.1:0-1519 GCF_000151845.1 Pteropus vampyrus
ATGTTGAGGGAATCTCATCCACATGAGACCCCTCCTAGGACATAACTGGCAGACCCTGGTTATTGGGCAGACTCCTTTGGGACTCCAACAGCTTGATTCAGAGCCTGAAATAGACTGAGCACTAAAAAAATCACCCACTGAAATTGTCCGTCAAGACCAGGGAAGGAACAGGAAGTCTTTTTCTACTGGTCCTCAGAGGGCTTCATCCAGGACCACGATTAGAGGAAGCAAAGTAATTTATATTTTTTTCCCTTTTTTATAATATATATATTTTTAAGAAGGAGGCGGATTGAAAGTACTTTACTTCCCCTCTGAAAGCATTTCAAATACTTTTGTGTTTGTTTTAATAAATTTTGTGTTTATGTGTGTCTGTGTCTGTATGTGTGATTTAGAGAGAGAAGCGGAGAGAGGAAGGGACAGGGGAGGTGGGGAGAGGAAAGAAGAGAAGAGAGAAACTTGGGAAGAGAGGGAAAAGGAAAGAAGAACAGAAATAGACAAATAACCACCGAAGGATAGATGCCAAAAGACATAAGAGGAGAGAAAAACAATGCTAGAGAAAGAGAAGCAGAAAAGGAGTGAGTGGCAGATAAACAGACTATGGCAGAAAAGCGTCCAAAAGAGATGAGCAGGGAAGCAGAGGCACACAGAGGGAAAAGGCAGAGATACCTAAGGAAAGAGAGCAAGCCAGAGAAAAAAAACTTTCCTTTCCTTGTTGTCAAATGAGAAATGTATGTGCTCCATGTATGAAGACATACGTATGGTTTGTATGGTTATAAAAATACAGCATTAGTGTGTGCAAAGCTGGGAAAGAGAAATCTCTCTCTCTCTCTTTCCCTCTTTTTTTCTCCCTCTCTCTCCTACTCTTTTTTGGAAGGGAGGGCTGAATCAGCTCTCTATATTCTAAAAAGGCTATGCTCAGCCAGAATTTGTAATAAAGATGTTTTAAATCAGAGTTAAAATTTGGCAGTACACATATTCTAGAAATCCTCATCTCATTGTAAAAATAAAAAAAACCTTACTATCATATTCTGAGAATTAGAATCATCCCATCTCATCTCTATTAAAAAAATAGGTTTTTGATTGTCACAAATCATTCCTATTGCCACTAACCTTTTAAAATATTGGTGTATTTTTTCCATGGTACTGCTTCTGATATGGCCTCAGTTGGGGTGGATTTGATGTTTGTTCAATAGGCATTTATTATACACCTGTTAGATATAGAACCTGGACTAAACTAGGCTGAATGCTCTGAGTAAACAGTAGGTCTTGTCCTGGCTATGTGCTATGTAGCTGGATTTCAGACAAAGGTTGGATTAATACCCAACACTCTCCAGGTAATTCACACAAAGATGACCTCACAGTTGTGTTCCCTAACTGTCCCCAAGGTCAGCCTGAGAGATAAGCATCCCCAGAGTAGAGTGGACTTGGACACAGGACACCACTCTACACATCCATCTGTCCTGATGCCTTTGGTCAATGGTAAAAGCTGTCATACTCTGAGGCCCAGACACGAGTCCTT
>NW_011904428.1:0-2195 GCF_000151845.1 Pteropus vampyrus
CATGGATTCCACACACATTTATGGAGCCATTACTATGTGCTAGGCACTTGCTAAGTGCAGAGGCTCTAGAAATCTGTTCTGCTATCCAAGAGCCCCAGTTTGCTCTTATTTTATGTTTTTGTTGTTTATTTTTGTAGGGGCAGGGAATTTGGTAGTCTTTTTTTCATCGCAGGCAATATTTAATTACCTTGCATATACCACACAGAGACTTGTCTGAGACTCTAAGCAAAGGTCCACCAAAGTAACCCTGCCCTCTGACTAGAAGGGAGTGAGGGGTAGTGTCTTGGAAAAGGAAGGTAGGAGAGGGAGGCAGATATGTCCTCTGGATTAAGCTAGGCATATTGAAGACGGGGAAAGTAGCTTGTGAAGGGCTAAAGACTTTCAGGAAAAAAACTGTAAGAGATCTAGAATGTACTAATTTAGGGTAAAAAAATCCAGCAAGGAGCAAGGGTAGGAGAGGACAGAAAGAAAACACATGCTAATGGGAAGCTCACCACAGAGAAACTGATCATAGGGTGAACTTTCACAACCAGGAAATATCAGAAAGCTATTCCAACATTGGTGTTGTAACATCCTTTTATGTTTTCGTTATCACCACTCATTTTTCTATCATAAAAAAAAAAAATCAATATGTGAAAGAACATGTCTTGCATTATCGGTATCTGTGTAAATATTTTAAATGACATTTTGAGGCCTCCAAAGATATAAGTGATTCAAAAATTGCTTCTCTCAAAAACACAAATTCTAAATTAACCAAAGCAAATTCTGAGTAATCACAGAGGTTTACTAAACTTTAGAAGAAACTTCTAAATGTTCTTCTGATGTCTCATTACCTGTACCTTCTGCTCCTTTGTCTCCCGCTTATCCTCACCCCCAAACCCCCACCCTGAATTCCCTTTTCACAACAATGAACCTGAGGCTCCATTAGACCCTACTGCTCTTACCACCCCATTTAAAGTTAAACTGTCAGTTGGACCTGGTCTAGAATGACAACCCATTATTTTCTGTACTCCATGGACTAAAGCTGAGCTCCATGCCATAACTAAAGATTTCTTCAATCGTATAGAGGAGTCCGTTGGTTTTGCTAAAGAGTGTCTGCTCCCTATCCATCCATATGAGCTAAGGTTCTCTGACTCCTATCAGCTTATCTACATGCTTGTAGGAGAAGAACATGCTAGAGAATGGCTAAGCAAGGTAGGATGGCAAAACCTTAAGGGAGACTTTTCCAGGTCAAGAATGAGAAGCCATGAATGAAGCCTCAAAGCTGGCTCACCGGCTTCATGAAAAGATACGTCTGCTTCAGGACCTCCTAACGATCAATTGCCCTTTTTCTTTTCTGTCCATAAAAGAGAGGAAAATGTCTTAGGTGTCTACCCGATGACATGGAAGCCAACACAGGCCCATTGGATACTGTCGATCTGGTGGCCAAAGTTCTCACTCCCTGTAGGAGAGCGATTGCGGCCACTGCCAGTGTACTCACATGTAGAAGAGATGGTAATGGGCTCTCCACTGACTCATTATGTGCCTCATCCAGTGGAAGCCTTACTTAACTCTTATACTCAGCACATCTCTGCTAGCAGACTAACTTCTTACAAAGTTATTTTACTGTCTTCATCTAATGTGACCCTTGATCACTATAATACTCCGAACCCTGCTACTCTCCTCCCTCATTGTCCTCTGACAAAAGCCCTCACGACTGTCTGACATTAACAGACCAACTACTAATTCTTCAAGTTAATTTACAGGAAACACCTCTTGAAAATGCTGAGTTAGTTTGGATTACTGATGGTATTTACTCAAAAGATGAAACAGGACACTATCAAGCAGGCTATGCAATTATCTCTCTGAATGAAACCATAGAGGCCAGTCTAATGCCTCAGGCAACTTCTGCTCAACAAGCAGAGCTCTATGCATCAATTCAAGCGTGCAGTTTGGCCAAAGGTAAAATGGCTACCATGTGCACTGATAGCAGGTAAGCCTTTGTTGTTCTTAGGACTTTGGTATGCTCTGGAAACAGAGAGGATTCTTGGCTTCTTCCAGACAAAAGATAAAAAACAATTCTTACGTTTTAGAACTCTTAGAGGCTATCCAATTATCTAAATCTTTAGTGATCATAAAAATCCCTGGACATTCGATGACAAACACAGAGGAAAATAGAGGTAATTGTTTGGCTGACACTGCTGCTAACTTAACAG
>NW_011904429.1:0-2219 GCF_000151845.1 Pteropus vampyrus
TATTAAAAAGATTATACACCACGATCAAGTGGGCTTCATCCCAGAGGCACAGAGATGGTTCAACATATGCAAATCAATTAATGTGATATACCACATAAACAAATTAAAAAATAAGAATTGTATGATCATATCAATAGATTCAGAAAAAGCCTTCAACAAGATACAGCATCCATTTATAATCAAAACACTTCACAGAATCGGTATAGAAGGAAAGTACCTTAACCTAATAAAGGCCATCTATGACAAACCCTCAGCCAACATTATACTTAATGGTGAAAAACTAAAAACCTTCCCTCTAAGATCAGGAACAAGGCAAAACAAATTTTTTAATTTGTTTATGTGGTATAAACAGTTCCTATCGCCACTGTTATTCAGCATAACATTGGAAGTCCTAGCAAGTGCAGTCAGACAAGAGAAAGATATAAAAGGCATCCAAACAGGAAATGAAGAAGTCAGACTGTCACTATTTGCAAATGATATGATTCTCTATATAGAAAACCCCAAAGATGCCACAAGAACATTACTAATAGAAACAATAAGCAAATACAGTAAAATCTCTGGATGCAAAATCAATGTTCGAAAATCCATAGCAGTCTCATACTCTAATAATGAAGTGTCAGAAAAAGAAGTGGAAAAAATAATTCCTTTTGTGATTGCATCAAAAAGAATAAAACACCTAGGAATAAATTTAACGAAACATGCGAAGGACCTATATAATGAAAACTACAAGACTCTATTAAAAGAAATTGAAGAAGATACAAAGAAATGGAAAGATATTCCGTATTCTTGGATTGGAAGAATCAACATAGTTAAAATGACCATATTACCTAAAGCATTATACAGATTTAATGCAATCTTCATCAAAATCTCATCTGCATTTTTTTAAAGAAATGGAACAAAAAATCATCAGATTTGTATGGAAGCATGAAAGACCCTGAATTGCAAAAGCCATCTTGAGAAAAAAGAACAAGGTTGGAGGCATCACTCTGCCCGACTTCAAATTATACTAAAAGCAACAGTAATCAAACAGCAGGGAATTGGCAGCAAAACAGATACACAGAGCTATGGAACAGAATCTAGAGTCCAGAAGTAAACCCATACTTGTATGGGCAAATAATTTTTGACAAAGAAGCCAAAAACATACAGTGGAGAAAGGAAAGCCTCTTCAATAAATGGTGCTGGGAAAACTGGAAAGCCACCTGCAAAAGAATGAAACTTAGACTGTTGCCTATCACCACACACCAAAACTAACTCAAAATGGATTAAGGACCTAAATATAAGACCCGAAACAATAAAATGCATAGAAGAAAACATATGAACTAAAGGACCCTGGACTTAAAGAGGATTTATGAATTTGACCTCAAAAGCAAGGGAAGTAAAAGCTAAAATAAATGAATGGGACTACATCAAACTAAAAAGCTGCTGCTTAGTAAAAGAAATTGTTAACAAGGTAAAGAGATAACCATCCAAATGGGAAAATATATTTGCAAGCAACACCTCCGATATCCAAGAGTCTAATATCCAAAATATACAAAGAACTCATACAACTCAATAACAACCAAAAAACAAATGATCCAATCAAAAAATGGGCAGAGAACCTGAACAGATACTTCTCCCTAGAGAACTTACAAATGGCCAACAACTATATGAAAAGATGCTCAACATCGCTAGCTATTAGAGAAATGCAAATCAAAACCACACTGAGATACCATCTCACACCTGTTAGAATAGCTCTAATCAACAGGACAAGTAATAACAAATGTTGGAGAGGATGCGGAGAAAAAGGAACTCTTATATATTGCTGGTTGGACTGCAAATTGGTATAGCCACTATGGAAAATAGTATGGAGGTTCCTCAAAAACTAAGAATTGATCTACCATTTGATCCAGCAATCTTTCTACTGGGTATTTACCCCAAAGACTTGAAAACCCATATCCAAAAAGATATTTGCACACCGATGTTCATAGCAGCATTATTCACAGTGGCCAGGACATGGAAGCAACCGAAGTATCCTATGATAGATGATTGGCTAAAGAAGCTGTGGGACATAGATACAATGGAATATTACTCGGCCATAAGAAGGCATAAAATACTGCCATTTGTGACAACATGGATGGAACTCGAGATAATCATGCTAAGTGAAATGAGCCAGACAGAAAAAGTTGAAAATCACATGATATCACTTATATGTGGGATATAAACCTAAAAGCAACAAATGA
>NW_011904430.1:0-1229 GCF_000151845.1 Pteropus vampyrus
GCTCACTAATCTACTTTGGCTTGTCTCTTGGTCATCTGGTACACATGCTGCTATACTGACAGGGGCCTGAGACTTCTCCTTGGGTAGAAGTACAGCCTATGGCTGCCCTTAGAAAGCCAACTGGGAAGCAGAGAAAATGAGGCCTCTGGACTGCAACTCTAGGGCTTCCAGAAAATCCCTTTTTTTCAGTCCTTCCTCTTGTGTTATCGTTCCTCTTTTCTATGAGTTATGGGCCTAGGGGAATTGGGCCAAGAAGATGACTTTGTCAAGTTTTTCTTCAAGCCACTCAACTTGCTTCTAGCCTAGGCAAATGGAATCCTGCCAGCACATACACCATGTGGTCCAGGTCTTTAGGTATAAGGGTGTCAATACTCAGCTAGTAAAAAAGGGCAAGTGTGTGTTTAGAGTCATCTTCATCTTTCCTTCCATCATCTGTGGTCAGTAGAGATGTCAGTAATCCTGGGATCATCAACCTTCAATCCCTCTACACTCTTTTCCCCACTTTCTCTCTCCTTTTCTTTTCCTCTCCCTTTTCTTCCCCCTCTTTCTCTCCTCTGTCTCTTAGAAACATGACTAATCCTGTGCATCCTATTCCCTCCCAGTCTTCTTCCTCCTTTATTGCCTGGCACCACCTTTCTGCCAAAACCATGCCCTGCATATTATCTATGTCTCTTCTTCTCCCTCATCTAACTCTTCAGGCATCAAACCCTTTCAGTTTTACCTCATCTTTAACTCTTGCTCCTGTCCCAATTCTGCCTGCTCTCATTCCCACAACAGCTCCCAGTCCTGCCCTGCCCTTACTCATCCTTCAAATCTCCCTTACTCAGGCAATTCATCCTATTCCTGCAAGGTAGTTAGGGGACTCTCGTCTATGCTTCCACGATATCCTGTACTTACTCATTTTGTAGGTAGAATTGCCTCCCCCATTAAACAATAAGCTATTTATTTCCCCCTTCACTCTTGTATCCCCAGCGCTCAGTCCAGATTTGACACACAGTAGATGCTCAATAACTATTTGATGAGTGAATGGATGAGATATATAAAAGAAATTTGGAAAGTTGAGCTTATAACAGAGGAGAGATATTGAGGCTGCTGAGATAGTTGGTAATTTTTTCTTTGCATTGATTTTGAGACATTAACATTTCCACATCTTTATTTTTTCAAGTTTATAGCATTGATATATAGAATTGATTTTTTTTTTTTTTTTTTTTTTTTTTTTTTGTAGTTAG
>NW_011904431.1:0-1627 GCF_000151845.1 Pteropus vampyrus
CCGCCCGCCAACAGTTCCAGCTAAGTCTCCTTATATCTCATTGGCTCTGCCTGGGTCACATGCCCATCCTTGCGTCATTCACCGTGACCAGGTGAACACGATGTTGCGATTAGCCAGGCCTGTGTCGAGGGCTCTATCCAGAGTATCAAAGATAGATCACTACAGAGAGCATCATATGGAGAGAGAGGACTCTGGGATACAGTCATGAGAGGTAGGGACTAGGGCAGCCGCTGGAGAGCCAGAGTAACAGATGGCCCTTTCAAGGAGTGACTAAATGAACAACTGACTTACCCACTGTCACCCAGCAAGAAAGTGACAGGTGTTTGAGGCTTGCCTCCTAAAAGAGATAGTAAACACAAGCCACATTTTTGTTTTTCTCATATCACCCACAATACCCAGCACAGAGCAAGCGCTGTTCCATCAATAACTCCTGACTTGACTTCTTGTCTTGATTTATTTGCCCTCAACTGGAGTCAAAAATGCCATGGTTGAGGAGAGATTACCAAGGAAAACATATGATAGAAGGAAAAGTCCAGCGCTTGTGTGTGGGTGTCTGTGGGAGAACACAGTGACACCACAAGTTACTCATGACTTTTTACAAGCTGCCTATGGCTGGGACCTTACTCAGACATCACATTTTAATGCAAAGGCAGAGTTCTATTTCCCGAAAATCAGATCCAGCCATAGCAGTTCACAGTTGTGTGATCTTAGACACGTCCCTTAACCTCTTCAAGTCTTGAATTTGTCACCTATACAACATGAACAACACTACTTCCCAGGACTGCTGCGAGAATAAAGTTTGATGGTGTATGTGACAGCACTTTAGAAACTACAACCACAGACTGAGGTACCCTCAGTGCCTAGCTGCTCCGGTGGGCATACACCACTTGTCTCTTTCCATCACTTTCCTCCACTCCATACTCGCTGCCTGGGACCTCTTAAACTTACCCTCGGCTTCAATACCCAACTCTGCATCAGATGTATAGAAAGAAGAAAATACCCCTATTTGGAAAACATATGACCTGTTTGCTCTGCACATCCTGTTTGCAACACACTAAAATGGTTAAGTATGTTGCTAAAAGTTGCAGAGTATGAGAGCAGTGATGGAGACACAGAACCCCAGGCCCAGCCTCTAGTGACCAAATCCAGAAGGAATTCATAGAGACCATGTTTCCTTGGTTGCTGGGAAGTACCAGCTGAAATGCACAGCCTTTGTGGATCTGGGGTGCACAGCAGCTTCACAGGCCACAGGACCCTGGGAGAGGGCTGCTGAGAGCATCGCGGCCAAGCGAAGGGTCTAAATTCAGCTGCACAGCCATGGGGCTAGGATACAAGAAGCTTGGGGCCCACCTGTCAGGATTTTTTGCTGAGCGGCCTTGTTTGGGCATTATCAAAATTGTGCCTGAGAGGCTCAGTCATAAAATACCAGGATCTGCAAACAGGTGCTGGAGAGGCAACCTTGAGCCCATTTATCCAAGGGCATTCACTGAGATGCAGAAGTCCTGAGCTGCAGAACATTCACAAGTTCACTCACACCAATGCACACACACGAAGCTCCCACTCAGGTACACACAGACACATAAACCCTTTCATTTTTTACACAGGTGCTCTCACTCCCAGATGTACA
>NW_011904432.1:0-1643 GCF_000151845.1 Pteropus vampyrus
CTGCCAGCAGGGGCCTCTCCCCGCTGCAGGGGAGGGGGACTCCTGGAACAAATCATTGCCAGATAGATTAGCGCTTACGTGCCGTGATTCCATGCCCTGAATACCCTCGTACGTGCGTGGTTAGTTGATCTCAAGAGAACTTGAGGTCCCTTGAAGTGACAGAGTAGTGGGGTGGTCTGTGCAAGTTTCATGGAAGGCTGCATACCTGGGTTCTAAAGTGTGAGAGTAGGCGAACAAAGGAAAAGTTAAAACAAGTTATTAATCATAGCAAAAGCTCGGAAACTCTGGGTCCTGACTTGGATTAAGTGGAACTGACACATTTTTCTTTGTTCTTTTTTCTGGTCTTTCAGAGCTGATATTGCACTGATTGGACTGGCTGTCATGGGTCAGAACTTGATTTTGAACATGAATGACCACGGCTTTGTGGTAAGTCACAAGGGACACACTCTTTTACGGGATCTTGGTGTACATTAGCCTGAGTACTGGTGATTTGACCTGTGATTTCAAAGATCTCATATAACAAAAAACATACTTTTCTTTATATATGCTCTGTTGCTGCTTATGACGTTTTTTGCCGAGGAAGGAGAAGCACCACTTCACGTGTGGGTTGGGACAGCCAATTTCATAATTCTGTGAGGAAGAGTGCTGTTAAACACCCTTGTCAGTTCTGTAAGGTTTGCAGCCTGAATAAGCCCATCGGTATTTGAGGAGGAGAAATCCTGCTGGGTGTGTGGAGCTCTAACTTTATCTCGTAATGAGAGCTGAGGATAGTGAAAAGTTTGCATATAAATATGCAAATAATATTGCATATAAATATGTGGACACAAGGGTTATCAGTGGCAAAAGCTACGAGTCTGGAACCAGCTGGTTCCTAGATTTGAGTTCTAACCTGCTGGTGACAGACTCGCGCCTGGTGTGCCAGGGTAGTTGACCTTTGCTTAGATGTAGTTCCCTGCCATTTCATCTACTAAACTTAACTTTAGAGTGGTTGATCAGAACTTGGGTAGAGAAGGGCAAAGGCAGAGGCAACCTCCCCAAAACCTTGGGCCGAAGAGAAATTTCATTGTCACGTAGTCCACAGTCTGAAGGTCTTGAATGTCGTGGATCCCCTAATCGGCTTTCTGTCCTTTTAGGTCTGTGCTTTTAATAGGACGGTCTCCAAAGTTGATGACTTCTTGGCCAATGAGGCGAAGGGAACCAAGGTGGTTGGTGCTCACTCCTTGGAGGAGATGGTCTCGAAGCTGAAGAAGCCTCGGCGGGTCATACTGCTTGTGAAGGCTGGTCAGGCTGTTGACGATTTCGTTGAAAAGTTGGTGAGGTCATCTCTGTTCCCAGCTGCTGCTCATGTGACAAAACTTTCCACATTTTTTCCTTTAGCTGTTTCACTTCTTTTCACTTAAGAAATTTTTTTCTCCCTTCAGCTTCTGAGTATGAACTGCCCAGTTCTGATAAAGTAATTGCTTAATTGGTACTAATTAAGTAACGGCATATCCTCCGGTGGTAATAATTCCTTATCTATAAGATTCTGAGGACACCGAGAGACATTTCAAGAATTCATTAGAAACAACACAGTCATGCGCCAGTCAGCGATGGGCACGTTCTGAGAAGTGCATCATTGGAAGATGGTGTGGCCTCTGGCACGC
>NW_011904433.1:0-4310 GCF_000151845.1 Pteropus vampyrus
TGTATACATATGTATATATACATACACACATAAGCACACAGATACACAGACATATACCCAGAAACTCCAATTTTAAAATTTTTATTGTAACAAAATAACATATATTCAAAAAGTACATAAAAACATATGGATAGCTTACTCAATTTTAACACAAGCACATATGTAGTTATCACCCAGGCTGAAAAATAGTCAGGTACTCTTGAGTCTGGCACAGAGTAAATATTTGATGCATATAAATTTTCATTGTATTGGAATTCTCATTCAACAAATATTTATTAGGTGTTAGCTATGTGCCAGGCACCGTGCAGAGTGCTGAGACTGTAAAGGTGAACTAGGCAGGGCTACCCACCCCACAGGGAGCTTTCAGTCTTTTAACTATCAGAAAGCTAACTCCACAACCAGTTACATAGTTGCAGTTATAATAAGAGCTACAAAGAGGAAGTGAGGGAGCCAGAGGTGAGTCCAGCCCAGGCCTGATGGGCGGAGGAGGCACAACTGGGAAAGCTTCTCCTCAGGAAATAAACGGCTGCTGGGCTGAGAGCCAAACGTGAGCTGGTATCAGACAGGAGTGTCCGGGCCTCAGAGAACTAGGTGACCAATCCTCCCCAGTTTGCCAAGGACTATCCTGGTTTTAAAACTGTGAGTCTGTGTCCCATCAAACCCCTCAGTCCTGGGCAATCTGGGATGGTCTGGCCTCCTAGAAGTAAGAGCACGTGGACCAGGCTAGCAAATCTGAGAGCTCGATACACACGAATATCTTGTGGGGCAAAGGACGATGAGACTTTGCCAGCAGGAGGCTGGAGAGCCTCAGAATCCATATTTCACAGGCACCAACAGGCCTCGCTCAGGACTTGGGCCTCCATTCAAAAGGCAGCCAGAGGCCACTGACAGGCTTTCACTGGGCAGAATGACCTATTGTGATGGGATTTCCTGTACATAACTCTGGCCTGAAGTGGAGATCATTATGCTCCCTACTCCCTGCCTCTCTCCCTTGACCTTTAATCCCCCTCCCTCTTCCTCTCCATCCTCTGCTGGGCATCAGCCCCCACACACCACCCCCAGCCTGGCTGGCTGCTGAGCTGAGCTCATCAGCCTCCTGGAACTTTCACCTCAGGCAGGGCCAGTCTTTCTGGGAGGGATCAGGAGGACCTACCAGTGTGTTTGCAACAACGTGAAGAACTTTTGTGGGCAGGTGTCTAATCAGTACTCAGACTCACAGCTATTGTTTTATAGGTTCTCTGCTCTTTTCTCCATCACCAAGGTATAGATTGCAGATTCATCTCCGTGTTTCTGCAATTAACTCTCACAGTGCCTAGCATATAATAGGCGCTCAGTGAATACTTGCTGAAGGTTGGGTAATTTTACTTTTAATTGGCCTCATCTCTAAATTCAATATAGTTTCCCTTAAATAAGAATGGCTTTCAACACAGTAAGTGGCCCTGACTAGTCAGAGCAGACAGTCTGCAATTTTTCTCAGGTTTGCTGCTATTTCTACAACATTCTCATAAAGGGGCTTGATATTGTCATTTGAGCACCACTTGGGATGAAGGCTAGCTTCTGGAACTTACCTAAGTGCTTTATCCAAAATAAGCCCAATAGCTACTTCCCCTGACTTTCTCCTTCTCACACTCAGGCCTAGCCTCGTCCAAAGCCAGCCACACTTGGATGGCAACAGGCTTTGGCTCTTATTTCAGGAAGGTAAGGTCAGGATCAGAGCAGTGGTGACAGGGCAGGCCTTCTTGTTCCAATCTTCCTTGCTCAAAACCCAGGAGAGACTTCCTACTAGTATCCTTGGCTGAATTCTAGCAGACTGGGTACAGCTGGTCAGGTTTCCTTAGATGAATTTGGCCTCCGCCTCATAAATGTTTGCTGGAAGCAAACAAAAGGCCCCTGTGTGTTTTGAACTTGGACTAATCCAGACTCCCTCTGCCTCTCTGCTCTAATTGCAACTCTTCTCAGTATCACACACACACACACACACACACACACACACACACACACACACTACATATCCTATCTGACTTCTTGCCCAGGCTCCTGTCACTGTGTCAAGCAGCTTTTGAGTGACTATACTTTTGGCTGGGCTGTTTCAGCCAACCTCAGCCTGCAGCCTGTACCAGGGCCCTGATTCTCACCCTCTGGCCACTTTAAGGGACTCTGCATTGACTTTTCATGATCAAAGACCTTTAAGGTCTGCTCTCCACTAACCTTCCCTCAAGATGAGGTAGATCATTCACAACTAATCCCTTAAACATATTTTCACTCTTTTTTTAATCTGAGTCAAACAAATACAAGCCAAAATTTTTTCTTTGTCATTATCCAGAAGCTAATGGTATGAGGGCTTGGTAGAGTTTTGAGGTATAGTTAGGTATAGGGTTCTTCAAACATGAAGGAGTCATCTGGAATATATTAAGGGGGTGGTGGCAGCCAGGGATGATTTTGTCCTGAATTACTCTGCCAAGATACTTTCAAACAGAAGCAGTGAATCGTCTGAACGACTCCCAGAAGACTAGCTGGTGTTAGCAAATAATCCCACCTTCTACCCACCAAAAGCCTTATTTATCAGGTGAGGTCAGGAGTTGCTGGTTGAAGAAGTAGCTTTTCTTTGTTTAGTGTTTCAGAGGCCCATGTTCCTTTCATCCTACAGCTCCACCATCCCAAGAACCTTGCTTCTGAAAGAGTGGTCTGAGCTCCAGCAGCTCTGACATCCCCTGGGAGCTTGTTAGAAATGCAAGATCTCTGGCCCTGCTCTGGATCTACTGTACCAGCTCTGAATTTTAAGAAGATCCCCAGGTGTGGGTGACTTGTATACACAGACGTTTGAGAAGCCTTGCCCTAGAACCTCAGCACCCTCTGCATCCAGATAGCAAAAGAGGAAAGAGGGTGTGGAGTGAGCACATCTCCTTCGTTGCCTCCTTAAGGTCCCAGCCTACAAATGATGAGTCACTCCCAATCCCCTTCCATTGGTGAGAACGGGACACGTGGCCACAACTGGACACAAAGGATCTCTGGGAAATGTAGTTTCTGACAGGGCAGCTGTCTGGTAGCTACCACTCCACACTATGGAACTGGGAGGACAGATTTTGGTGGATAAACCGACTGATATTTCTGACTCTCCGTATTTTTTGTATTTTTTCCATGAGAAGAAAGAATATGTCCTCTTCTCCCCTAGGAACTGCCTTGGAGGTAAGATGACAAGAGAATTTTCCCAGTTTCCTTTGTTTGTGTGTGTGTATACGTTTTTCCCCCTGCAGCTTTACTGAAGAATAACTGACAAATAAAATTATATGTATTTACAGTGTACAACGTGATGATCTGATATACATATACTGTGTGAAATGATTCCTGTTAATAAACACACCCATCACCTCACATAGCTAACTTTTCACATTCATGGTGAGAGTGCTTAAGGTCTATTTCTAGCAAATTTCAAGTGTACAATACCATATTATTAACTATAATCACCATGCTGCTTCCCTTGCAAAGGTGGCCCAGCCTGGGATAAGTGGACTGAGGTATTGGACAAGAAGATGTTTTCCCAAAACCGTCACTTCCACAAGAGTCTGACCACATATGGTTTCCACCAATGCTGCTTCCTTCTTCACCCTAACAGAGAGGGCATCCCCAGACGACCTTGTCTTCTGAACACATCCAAGGTATCTGGCCGAGGATTGCCAAACTTTTTCTGTAAAGTGTCAGATTATAAATATTTTGAGCTTTGTGGGCCATGCTGTCTTTGTTGCATCAGCTAGCTCCGCCATTCTAACACGAAAGCAGCCATAGACAAAATGTAAATTCATTCACATTACATAAACACAGTACGAGAGAACTGATTGTAGTTCATTTCACAAATCTTATTGAGCATTTATTAAGCTACTTAATGTCTCTGATCCCAGTCAAAATGTAAACTCTATGAGAGTAGGAATCATATATATCATTTCTTATTATAGTCCTTGAACATAACATCATAACTAGCACATTTATTGAATGAAAGAATGAATAGTTAAATGAATGTCAGATAAGGGGAAATTTACAAATCGGAAAAGGTGTAGCAAACTCTCTGAGGTCCACTCTGGCCAGGGGATCCACATAGTCAGGGTGGCTCAATAGCATAGGATCGGTATAAGACAAGAGAAAGTCATCATCAAGGTCATTAAACTTTGGCAATCTGGCCCAGCACGGCCCTCCTAGAAAAGGAAAACCTGAGGCTTTCATCTTCTTGTCCAATACGTCAGTCCATTTAGCACCAAGCTGGACCACCTTCACAAAGGAAGCTGCATGGTCACTGTAGATAATAATGTGGTACTGTA
>NW_011904434.1:0-1623 GCF_000151845.1 Pteropus vampyrus
GTCCAATATCGAGTTGTCCTCAGGGCCATGCTCCCTCTGTCATTCTGTGTAGAATCCTTCCTTGCGTCTTCCTTGCTTCTGGCGGTGGCCTTCGATCTTCATCATTCCTTGGCTTGTAACTGCATGACTCCAATTCTCTGCCTTTGTAGTCACATGGTCATTTCTCTGGGTGTCTCTGTGCCCAAATTTTCCTCCTCTCTGTAACACATATGATTGTTTTTTAAACAAGAATCTATTTGTGGGGAATTCCTCTGAAACCCCTTTGCATGGTCAACTGCCTATTGGTTGAATGAATGCCTTCTGATTGTATGGAGCTTCACTGTGATCCTTGATGTTCTAACCTGCAAACTCAACCTGCATCCATTGTCTGTGCCACATACTTAGAGAGTTTTCAGTCCTCAGCTCCCAAGAATCATTTTCTTCATTTCACTGCAATTTATTTCTGATTGTCAAACTATAGCTGCATGATTCTGGAGAAGAACAAATCTGTTATACGAAAGGTTCTGGGGCACCTGATCCAGTTGCCAATGACAGAGATAAGTTTCTGTCACTAAACCAATTTGACATTTCTTATATTTCATTCTAGTGTCAGGACCCAGGTAAAATTATATAAAAAGCTTTATATTTGCCATTTCCTGTGCTCTTCATTTATTTGCATGAATCAAAGCCTCTCCATGACATTATATTCCTCTGCTTGAAGCACTTCCTTTGACATTTCTTGTAGACTACTGCAATAAATTTTCTCATTTTTTTCTTTATTTTTTAAAAAGAAATTTATTTATTTCTATTAGTTTCAAGTATACAGTGCATTGGTTAGACATTTATATAGTTTATAAAACTATCACCCTAATTACTCCTTCTCTCTGGTTTTCCACCTAGCCAATATATTAATGCTAACTGCATTCCCTATGTCGTGCTCCCCATCCCTGTGACCATCTATCAACTACTAATTAGTACTTCTTATAACTTCATTACATTCTCCCAGCACCCCAAACTACCCTCCACTCTGTCCGTCACCAAATTGTCCACTATATTTGTAAGTCTGTTTTTGATTAGTTTGTTCTTTTTGTTCCTTAGATTCCACATATAAGTGAAATCATATGGTATTTATCTTTCTCTGTCAGACCCATTTCACTCAGAATTTTCTCATTTTTTGCTCATGGTTTGTTGGTGAGAGTTTCGATTTGCATGCCCTTTCTAGAGATCATTTAGGCAGACACCTCTACCTGGTATAGTTGACCTTTGAAGAACATGGGTTTATACTGCATGAGTCCATTATTACATGGATTTTTTTTTTTCCAATAAATACAGTCAGCCCGTTCTATCTACAGATTTCACACTTGTGGATTCAACCCCAACCCTGGTAGAAAACCTCCATAATGATCTTATGGGACCACCATCATATATGCAGTTTATTGTTGGCTGAAATGATATGAGGTACATGACTGTGTAAGTAATCTAGAGATGAATTAAAGTATTTGAGAGGATGTGTATAGGTTATATGCAAATACTACACCATTTTATATAAGGGACTTGAACATCCATGAATTTTGGTATCTGCACAGGGAACGGGTGCTGGGGGAAAGGTGGGCCCTAAAATCAATTCCCTGTGGATACCAAGAG
>NW_011904435.1:0-1915 GCF_000151845.1 Pteropus vampyrus
TGAGACAAAGGCATGGGTGTTTACAATAACACTTGTGACCCAAGCAATCCTGCTGATTAAATTCCTACTTTCTTCTTCTCAGAATTGGTCATCAAGCTCATGGGGATTGTAGTTATACAGAGGACTTCAGATGTCACTGGAACTGGTGTCAACCAGTCCCCTAATCTCTCTGCTCTTTCGATATATCAAGCGCTTTTCACCTGTCTCACTGGAGCTTTTCATTCCCTTCGTTTTCATTCTCTTCCCCTGATGTGGCAACTTGGACTCTGGACCACACTGATGTTAAAACACCTGCATTTTGCCCTTGGTGTCTTATGATTCCTAGTCATGCCCATTTCCACCATAACTTTTTAATCTCCCCAATTTGTACTGCCCTTTGTATCATAAAATTTCGCCCCTACAGTTCATTTGAAAAGCAGTTCAGGGTGCTGTTTTGATGTGGGTAGGTGTACTGAGGCATCTTTGTCAATGGCCAAGAGAGGAGCAGTCTTTACTTATTTTAAATGCTTGAGATATAATTTCGTATACCTTTAGCGAGATAAAAAGATTGAAGAAACTTACTTTTGAGCTTTACTCTAACAGTTCCCCGATTGGGGTGTAGAAGAAGTTCTCATAATATTTCCGAGGCAATGATTCTTCATTCTGAAATGTCAGGTAGTCAGCAGCCTGTGGTGAGGCCTCTTCTCAGTGCTTCCTCTTTATTTGGCCTCAGATTATCCCTTGACTTAGAAATAAAATGCCAGTACAGTTAATAATGTAACTGGCGGAGAGACATAGAGTCATTTGTCTCCATAGAGTGAAACAAAAGCTTGTATCAATCCAAACAAACAAATGACAGTTCTCCTGCAAAAGAGCCTTTGCTTATCATTGTCCATCTAGGAAACTTTCAGGTTTTGCTTTAATTTAAATCACCCTTTTGAAACACCCATCGTAACTGGAAATAAAGACAAATTATGTGCAACTCTCTAGACTTCGAAAACGGAACCCTGCCTTTTCTCTCATCCTGTAACTACACTGGCTTATTCTTTTATGGTAGGCTATGAATCTCTTCATTGTTATCTGTGCATAAAATGCTTATTCCAGCCTCCAAGACTTTTTACCTGTTAATGTTAATACCTCAAAAGCCTCCCCACCCACACCTCTGTAGCTACCTAAATTCCCCTCCAAGTCCCACCCTCCCCATCATGCCTTCGTCTGATCATTACATCCTCAGAGGAAACTTACAAACCCTCCCTAGTTTACTTCTCCTTACTCTTCTTTGCCAGACACTTTGACACTCAGTGATGCTCTGGCTGTAACAATTGCTGTTTATTCATTAGCTTATTCAACAACAAATGAGCACATACTATATGCCAAGAATTATAATAGGATTCATGGCACAAGGATGAGCAAAAACAGATGTGTACCCTCATAGAACATAGAGTCTGGCGAAGCACATGGACATAAGCCATTGCAAATCGTATAAAATCAAAACCTACGTTAAATGCTTTTCCAAGGATAAATATAGGGCAGTTTGAGAACTTCTAGGATGTTTCCCCTTGACAAAGTAATTTTTGAGTTAAAATTGAGAGGATGATCAGAAATTATTTAGGAAAGATAGCAGGGAGGTAGAATATTCTTGCCACAGGCAACATAAAGCTCCACAGTGGAAACAAGATCAATGTGATTTGAAGAGTGGGCATGTGTTCTGTGACACAAGGCTGCAGAGGTGTAGAACTTAGGCAGGTCCTGCCTCATAGACCTTGAGAAGAATTTGGTTTTGGTTTTTATTCTATGAGCAATTATCTGAAGCTATTAAGGGCTCTAACAGGGCCGGGCCATGACCTTGGTTTCGTTTTACAAATTTCTCTCTTAGGCTATTTGAGAAAAGATTAGACAACAGCAAGAATTTTGGAAGATCATTTAGTAAATTATT
>NW_011904436.1:0-1427 GCF_000151845.1 Pteropus vampyrus
ATAGATGTATAGATTTGATAGAAACACCTTCCTTTCATTGTATATAACCAAAAAAGTTGATATCAAAGGAAGAATATAAAGAGTTATTGAGAAGGAGAAGTATTCTCCTAATTACCTTCAATTCTCACTCCCTTTTTGACTGAATTCTTGATCTTTGCTTGCTGTTTAATTTTCTATGGTGTAGCCCTTTCATACTGATATAGCCCTTTCAATACAGCCTCTGTGCCTTTCCTTCCTAGAGAACAACTGAGAAGAGCTGAGCTTAATTTACTGAACACTGAGAGTCAGTGAGAGAGAATAGCATCACATCACTTAAAAGGCCATCATGTTTAAGCGCCTCCACACTCTCTTCTCTAGGACTTTCTAACGATCATCTCTTCTACTCAGATTGTAGCCTCTTACTCCTTTGACTTGCACACTAGTTTACTAAACTTGGAACCCTTCATATGTTGACTTAACTTTATTGTGTATGCTATACTCAGGAAACTCTTCAAAACATCTTTGTCACACGTTTACTGAGTACCTACTCTGTGTCAGTCAGGCAAATCAAGAACATTATAGTCCCTGACCTTGAGGAAATCACAGTGCAGTAGAGAAGTAAAAGCTAATTAGTTAGCAAAAAATGGGCCAATGTGATGAATTTTGTAATAAAGGGAAACACAGATGTGCCCAGACTAGGTGTGGATATAAGGTGGGGATAGTTAGATTTCAAGGAATACTGGTGGTTAAGTTTTGAAGAACCAGAAGTTACCTAAAGTTAGTTTAGTACAGGTAGGTAGAATCTCCATGTGTTCTAAGAGGGAATAATATAGAAATTACTACTTTCCTAGAACACAAACATATTGGTGTGGTTGATGCACAGTTTTCATATGGGGAATTTACAAGAGATGAACACAAGGAAGAAAGTTAAGCCAGATAATAAAGCTCTTTGTATGTGAAATAACAATGAGCTAGATTTGTCATGAAGATTGCAGACACAGACTAGACATTCAGACCTAAAACATGGCAGAGCCTTGTGGAAATGCATTCATTTTTTAATCTATTCAACTGTGTTATTTACTGCAGAAAGGAAAAGTACAAAAACTGATACAATTGTGAAACAGTTAATCATGTCAGTAAACATTCTTTCAACTTTATTCTTGGTTAACATGAGGTCAAGTTGGCTTTCTGCATATTTCAACTTTTTGTTTTTTACAATCATTCCACTTTAAGTATCACTGGACTCTTGATGCTCCTAAGAAACTTCAAATATATTTACTTTGTAAAGTTTCCTCTAGTTTCCGCTCTTGGTAAAGTTAATCAGAAAAACTGATTTGGGCTGCTATGACATCTAGTAGATAGTAATTTAATATATTACAATTCTTAGATAATATTGTCATTTAAAAATTTTACCTATCATACACTGAAGTGTTCTTATTATTTAATCT
>NW_011904437.1:0-1595 GCF_000151845.1 Pteropus vampyrus
GACCTTCTCCCATCACTGGCATGAGCCTCCTACCACAGATCTTTAATTGATTGGTCCTTCACTTGGACTACAGCAGACCTATGTCCTCTCTTTCTCTATGAGTTAACTTCTTTACCTGCAAAATATTCTAGATCCCCTTTCAGGCCACTTGGAAGTCTTTAGAAACTTGGGGCCAGTCTCTGATCTTCTTCTTCTGCTTAGCTCATCCATGCCACTATCCTGTTGGCCTTCCTTACGACCCCAAAACTCCAGATGAAGGATGGAGCACAAGTTGTTTCTATTCCTGGACTCCTACCTCCCCGAAGCTTCATGGGGCATTTGGTCCTATCACCCTCTCCCCAGGGTTTATTTCAGAGTGTAGGGTCCTCATGCTACATTTAAAAATTTTTCCTCAACTGCAAACTCTTCTCCCTCTCTTTGGCTCAAATACCTTTATTGGGATTGATAGCAGGGCAGAGGAGGTACCTGTTCTGCTAGCCACATCCTCTTTGTAAATCTTTCCAGTCTTATGCCAGAGCCCTCATTGTTTGCCCTAAAAAGTTAAGTTTCTTTTCTCTTTGCTTCTCTGTTCTGTTTCTTGCAAGTCCCCAGAGGAGCAAACGCAAGCCCCACGTCTCTGAATCTGAAGGGAGAGTGGTGGAGGGAACTAACATTGGATGCCTCATTACTATTCTGCCACCTATATCTTACTCACTAGATTTTGCTTTCTTTCCCATTTCCTTTTCTTCTTTATTTTAAAAAGAAAGGTAAATTGTTAAACATTCAACTAATTACTGCTTATTCACGAACACAGATCAACAAAGGCTCTTTTACTAAAGAATCCTTTGTGGCTATGGGTGTAGTCATTAGGGTCCTTGTGACTGACTAACTCTTCTGCTCCCCTGGCAGGTGCAGGAACAGGATGACATTGAAGTAGAACGCATGCACACAGTGCTGGCTATGGCCCACTGGGCTGGACTATAGGGCTTGTTACTTTAAGAAGGAGCTACAGCTAAATTTTTAGGTCATCCTGTCTCACTTCCATCCAATCTCCTAACAATCCTCCTGGCTCCCTCGTCCTAGTCCCTTTGCAATTGCTCCCTGCCAAGTTTAGCTGCTTTCCCTAAGGCTTTTTCAAAGGGCCTCTTATGTGCTCATCCTCCTAGCTTTTCACACTGAGGATTACTTCAAAGGCTCAGCAGCCCTGGGAAGGGAAGAGTGACAGTAAAAGAAATCCCACCTGGAGGAAGTTTTGCTTTGGCAGATGCTTGATTGTTCTGTAGGTGGGAAGGTGCCTGCTCCATCCTCTGAGGCTCACTTACCCTCGCAGTTCATTACAGATGTTTTCTTTTGGTCTGGTTTCTTCCAGTCCCTTCTGGGTCTCTGAGCCCCTACTTCTAGCAGGCTTATGTAAATTTCCACAAGGCCTCAGTTGCTCTTGCTCCATTGATTCCTTTATCTGTTGCCAGCACAAAATTCTCCTAGTCTTGCTCTGAGCCACACTCGGGAGGGGAGAGGCTCAAACACTCAGAAACTGGGGCCCTTGGCTATTTAGTTCTATGACTTCTTGTAAGGCCATTGGGCTTAGTAGCAATGACTGGCTAAACAACCTGTCA
>NW_011904438.1:0-2542 GCF_000151845.1 Pteropus vampyrus
TTTGTGTGGCGAGCCTGTATTTTTGTCTTCACTAGTTTGTTCATCTCAGCTGCAAGCCTGGTCTGTGCAGTCGCCCAGGGTCAGTGCCGTTAGAGCACGCAGCTCACCTAGGCCACTAATAATCACATCGTTTTAGGGTGTGGTGATGTGGGGACAGGGTAAGGAGGCGGAATTCCTTACCTCGGACATGACAAAGGACAGGCGATCAATCTGGGATTCTACTCATTAGAACCAGGAGGCATCTGAAAGCTGCAGGTGCCAGGGCCCTGCCTCCAAAATCAGCTGCTCCATCTACATACACCAGGATGGGGCCAGACATTGTTTTTTTTTTTTTTTAAATACTGGCAATTCTAATGTGCAGCCACATTTGAGTTGCTAATCAATACACTAAATGAAGAGGGTTGGACTTGAGGACTTACGTTCCTAGGTTGAACATTCCATGATTTATTCTATGATTTCTGTCAATATATATGCTAACCAACTAAAATGTTTTGACTTTTAAAAATTGCTTTAGAAAACTTACAAAATACCTTCATTATCTTACAGTGGTATCTTCTCCCACTTCTTTCTTGTTCTTTTCTTACGTTTTGTCACCCTCTTTTTGTTAGCTCTTTTAGCTATTAAATCACTTCTTACATTAGATTTTAGTCTCATTGTTTTACATTGGTAGAAACATGTTGGTTTAATCAGAAGGTTGTAGTAACCTTTCAAACAATTATTTTGGAGTATGACCCTGGCTTTCGCGTTTGCATAGACTCTTTCCATGCAGTTCGAAAGCTAAGAGTTTATCCAGTTTGCCATTTCAGAACTAGGGAAGCTGAATACCACTACTGTTTGATATATGATAAAAGATAAGGATGAATTGAGGGTGTGTGGCCCTGTGTTAGGACCTAGCAGCTATTAACATTTTGTATGTGCCAGACGCTTTCTCAGCCAGCTAATGAGCACATCTGATCTCTCTTTTGGGAAGTTGTAACATATTAATCTGATCTTTTGGCTAAGTGCAAAGCAGGAGTTGAGACATGAGTTCACTGTGAGGAGCCATGGCAGGCAGACAGGACAGACCTCTCTACTCAGGATCGGCCATCTCTCGTATGCATTCGGTGCCTTGCTCATGTTGTATTCTAGCATCTCTCACATTATACTGGAAATCACATATTTAGATGTGTCTCTTTTACTTCCTACACTATGAGCCTCATAAGATGAGAAGGAATCACGTCTTATTGAATGAGATTTACACCGTTATGTTAAATCTCATCCCCTCCAGCAGACTGAAATGTCAGATAATAGTCATACTCATTTACATGTCTTGTCTAGATAGTGTAAGACACGTGTTTTATTTTCTTTAAATAATTTAAGTAGGGAGACTAATAAGATATTTTCTTAAGTGTTTTATATGAAATCCAAGGCAAGTAAGATAAAGTGAGGAAATACTTGCTTTAATTTATTTTTCATCCCCTATTTACCTTGTTTATGGCCAAGAAATACAAGTAACCACTCATGACCAACAAAAACAAAATGCACATCTGTTCCTTCTGGAAAATGATTGTGCTGAATAATTATTTTCTCTTTGAAATGCTTGTTTTAACCCCTTGCAGCTAGAAAACATTTCATCCAAGTTAACAAAGCACAGTTTGACGTGCCATATTTTAATGTTCAATACCAGGAAAAAAAAATGCTAGAATTTTAAATACAAATACAGGCTTCTTTAGAGTCATTTAATATTTATTTGTTACTAGTTGGCAGAAAAAAATGTCAAATGACTTTTCATTCTACATATTGTTTCAAGAACTCTTTCCTAAATTCTTATGAATAAAATTACACTTGCAGTATGTTTATAATCCTTCAAAATCCCTAAATCCTCAAAAAGAAAATTAATCTGAATGTTTAAATAAGGATTTTATTTGCAGAAATGAACAACTTTTGATTATCTTAGAGTATTATTTTCTGGCTACTTAATAAAAACAATATTCACTTCAGCCTGCTGAGGAAACGTCATACTGTGCATTTGTTACTACGTGAATTTGAAAAATCTTGTTTTGATTGTGAAATTAGTGCAGATTTACTTTAAAATCGAGCTTCAGTAGAAACTCAAATAGGTTGGCAGAAGAGCAGTTTAGTAAATATTTATGTCTAAACAGGGCTGTTTCTTGTTATTGGTGAATCATTTTAATTAACATTTTTGTTGTGATTTCCATTGTAAAAGGAAATAAAACTAAACCTCAAACCTTTATAGAATTTAGTAAAATGCTTTTCAGAAGAAAAGCATTCGTTTTTACTTCAACTAATTTTGATTTATTTTGCTTATCTGCAATCAGAAATTTCAGTTTTTACTTCAACTAATTTTGATTTACTTTTTCTGCTTATCTGCAATCAGAAATGACGTAGTTATTATTGCTGTGACTAAACTAAAAAAAGATTTATGTTAAATGTCCTCAGATCTTATCAGTGGGAATAAGTTTTTGCCCTAAAAGGGTCTGCGTATTCATAAATATTGTAACTTGAAAAACATGTTCTCATAGACTAAAGTTTCACCTTGAGA
>NW_011904439.1:0-1765 GCF_000151845.1 Pteropus vampyrus
CCCCACCATATTGGTGTGAATAACACAGAAAATGATCATGGAAAGAGAAAGATGCATCAGAAAAACTGAAACAGCAATACAATTCATGGTAACTTGGTGCTATATCAATGGCTTATAAATCCCCAGGCATAGAGCTGGCCTCAGTGGCCTTGGAAGCCCAGAATAACCCTGAGTTCTGTTAAGTCACACACAGATATTCCTACTGGGTGAGTCTACCCCTTTATACTTTTAGGGGTCTGTATAATAGGCCCCGAGGAATCACATCAGAAGGGCAGTGTTCATCTGGCCCTAAGTCAGGAAATGGACTACAAGTCATGGAGGATGGTGGGAAAAGCCTGAGTTTTAGCATCTGACCAACCCCAGTATGAATCTGGGCTCCATGTTGTAACTACTGTGGACTTGATGAGATTAGTTGGCCTCCCTGTACTTCATTTTCCTCATATACAAAATGAGAGTGATAACTGCCTTACCTGTTATGTTTTGTGTCAAGAGTAAGTCAGATGATATGTGTAAAGCAACTAGTATGGTAACTGGCACCCAGTAGGCCTGCAAAGATTTAGCCACCAGTTTTGTTATTCTTAATTTAGGCCCTCCAGGGTATGTAGAGGAAAGGCTGCTGAGAGCAGTGCCTGGTATTGGTCTGCCCAGCATCTCCCTGGAGTTCTTTCCTTTAAGAATCATAGTTTCTTTATCACTTGCCAAAGCCCATGTTCAGCTCAGCACCAGACAGGGAAACCCCAGCGATCGATGCTCAGGGAGCTCAGTGCCGGAATCCCTGCCCTGGGGAGCCGCTTCCCTCACACTATCAAAAAGCGCTTTGTCCTTAATAAAACCAGGCAATCAATCTACATCCCTCAGCCAGGGAGAACTTCGCTAATTCTGCCTGTGTGTGGCGAGAGGAATAGTAGACACGTCTGGAACCATCCTTGGTATTCGATCTTTATCTCCCCATTGTCAGCAGGAAAGATGAGCCCAAACTCTCAGACTTTTTGGTGGGGGCAGCGGGGGACATGGTTGCTGTTTTTCTCTAGATTAGAGGATTCCACTGAGCAAGCATGGCCATGGCTTTGTGGTACGTGGTTTCTCTGCGAAAAAGAGAGGCCTTGGGTGACAGGTGGTGCAGTGGTCAAAAGGTAGGCTGTGTGTGAAAAGACCCAGTTCATATCAGGCTGTCCCTGATGTCATGGGGACCCTCTCTGGGCCTGCATTTTTCTGTTCTGTCCTCACTTCCCAACCCAGGCAGAAGCTATGAAACACTCTGAGTTTTTCAGAGAAAGCACATTTTGTAAATCTAGGGCAGCCTCATGAGCATATACAATCACACACTCACACACACACACACACACACACACACACACACACACACACACACACACACCTCGCATAGATTTAACCTCTGTCTCCCCTCTTTCCAAGAGAATTTCATACCACTCTGATCACTTATGGGTAGGACCTTCTTCTTCCTTTTCCTCCCCTTGTCCTAATTTCAGCTGCCTTGTCATTTTCCTTTGCTTCCTTCCCCAGTAAGGCACATGCACACTTCTTTCCTACATCTGCTCCGTCTCACAAACACCTCCAGGTCACATTTTCCCACCCACCACACCTCCCTCACACACTGTCTACACAGTGTCTCTCACACTCCTCACACAGCCTCTCTGCACTGCTAGCTCCTTGCTCCCCGCCCCCTCCTTCATAGAACCCTCTGTGCTCTCTCACACACCCACGGCACACTCAGGGTCTCCAAACCCTCACACATATGTGCTCC
>NW_011904440.1:0-2362 GCF_000151845.1 Pteropus vampyrus
TACCCTAAGCAGGGTTGCCACAAACTTTTAATTTGTAAAAACACAACACCTACAAAACATAATAAAGCAAAGCGTAATTAAACAAGGTACCTGTAGAGTCAAATCTACTAGAAAAAGCCCCAGTTGCCCTAAAAGTGCGGTACCATGGAGCCAGGGTGCAGCCTTCCACAATAGCTCCTTTGTACACTGTAGTTTAAGGAACAATGAGCAACTAGAGAAAGGAGTGAAAGGAAGCCATGTAGCATCTAGGCACATCATTAAAGTGACAATGTCTATGAACTTCTTAGGGGCAAATGGAGGCTGGTGTGTGTTGGGAGGTTCTAAAGTGGTCTTGCCAGCCTGCAGGGTGTGCTCCAGTTTTTAAGAAAAATTAACTCCCCATTAGCTTAAAACCTAGTCATGGATTCATTTGTAATGAAGACGAAATAAAATGTCAGCATGCTTTCAGCTGCAGTTAAGGGGCAAAGGGAGATCCCCTTCCTATTCGATTAGCATAATCCATAAGGAAAAATATCTCATGTAACAAGAAGTCTAGATGCCAACGAGGCCCCGGATTCTCTTCTCAGTCATCTTCTGCATGTCAACTTGTCCTTACACTAGCTCTCCTTGTGGCTGCAGTAGTTTCCAGTGGCATACCCAAGATGACATTATCCAGTGGAGGGAGGACTTTCTTCTTGGTATCTTTTCTTTAGAGCAAAGAAACCATTCTCATAAATCCTTCAGTGGATTTTCCCACCCATCTGCTCAGACAGATTGTTTTTCATGCTCATTCTTAAAGCAGTCCTTAAAGCAAGGAAAATGGGATCAAAATGACTAGCTTAGATAAGACATGAATCCCATTCCCTAACATTCCCCCGCCCCAGCCCGCACACCCTAGGGACACCTCCTGAGGTGCTTGGTGGCACAGAGGAAGGCAGGTGCCTGGACAACCTCAGGGCTCTGCAAAGAAAGAAGAAAGGTGCTGTTGGACAGGCAGCCGGCAGTAAATGCAAAAGCACTGAACTCAGGGCCCGGCACATAGATGCTCAAGAATGCTTGTTGGCTATGACTCTAAGATTTTCCCCCGTCACACTGACCTTTGAAATATTGTCTGAGAAGAACTTAATCGTCCTGTTTTCCTAGCTTGGTAGTGCCCCTTGTGGCCTCAATGAGTAGCTACTACAATGCCCTGTCATTGGCCACTGGCCTTAGCTTATATGAAGGCTCCAAAGTCAGTGTGTACAGTCAGTCACTTCTTTGATCTCTAACTCAATTTTGTAATTTTAGCTAAATGCAAATTAAAACCACAATGAGATATCACCTCACACCTGTCAGAAGGGCTATCATCAATAAATCAAAAAACTGTAAGTGTTGGCAAGGATGCAGAGAAAAGGGAACCCTCCTACCAATTGCAAATTGGTACAGCTGCTAACAGTATGGAGGTTTCTCAAAAAATTAAAAATGGATATACCTTTTGACCTAGGAATTGCACTACCTTTTGACCTAGGAATTGCACTTCTGGGTATTTATCCAAACAAAACAAAACAAAACAAAACAATAATTTGTAAAGATCTGTGCACTCCAGTATTCACGGCAACACAATTTACAATAGCCAAGATATGGAAGCAACTTAAATGCTCATCAATGGATGATTGGATAAAGAATTTATTGTTCATATATACAATGGAATATTACTCAGCCATTAAAAAAATGAAATCCTACCATTTGCAGTGACATGGATAGGTTATTATGCTACGTGAAATAAGACAGACAGAGAAAGATAAATACCATATGATTTCACTTATATGCGGAATCTAAGGAACAAAAATAACAAACTAATCAAAAACAGACTCACAAATATAGTAGACAATTTGGTGACAGACAGAGGGAAGAGGGTTTGGGGGGCTGGGAGAATAAGGTGAAGGGTTAAAGAAGTACCAATTAATAATTGATAGTTGATCACGGAGATGGGGAGCACAGCAGAGGGAATGCAGTTAGCATTAATATGATGGCTAGATAGAGGGCCAGGGGAGGGAGGGAGCAATTGGGGGGATCATTTTATGCACTATATAGATGTCTAACCAATGTACTGTATACTTGAAACTAATTTAAATAAATAAGTTAAAAATAAAATAAAATAAAACTGTGTGATGGATCATGTTTAATCACTTTCCAAATAATGTATGTAATTCTGTTTGAATTTTTTTAAGGATCTTAGTGAATTTGGGATAGCACCTAAAGCGATTGTTACCACAGATGATTTTGCTTCCAAAACCAAAGATAGAATACGAGAGAAGGCCAGGCAGTTAGCAGCTGTTACTGCCCCTATTCCTGGAGCCACTCTGCTTGATGACTTCATAACACCAGCAAAGTGAGAAGAATT
>NW_011904441.1:0-1915 GCF_000151845.1 Pteropus vampyrus
GAATGTTTGGTAGAATTCACTGGTGAAGCCATCTGGTCCTGGACTTTTACTTTTTGGTAGGTTTTTGATGATTGTTTCAATTTGCATACTGCTGATCGGTCTATTTAGATTTTTCACTTCTTCTTGATTCTGTCTAGGAAGTTTATATTTCTCTAAGTACTGGTCCATTTCTTCTATGATATTAAATTTGGTATTATATATTTTTTCATAATATTCTTGTATGATTTTTTGTTTATCTGCAGTGTCCGTCATAATTTCCCCTCTTTCATTCCTGATTTTGTTTATTTGTGTCCTTTCTCTTTTTTCTTTAGTGAGTTCTTTTATTAACCTTCTCAAAGTACCAGCTCTTTGTTGCATTTATTTTTTTCTATTGTTTTTTTGTTTTGTTTTGTTTTGTTTTTTCAATTTCAATTATTTCTGCTCTAATTTTGATTATTTCTTTCCATCTGCTGACTTTAGGCTTCATTTGTTCTTCCTTTTCTAGTTTTTTAAGATGAAATATTAGTTTGTTTATTTGAGCTCGTGCTTGTTTTTGGAGATAGGCCTGTAATGATATGAACTTTCCTCTTATGATCGTTTATGCCATGTCCCAATAGTTTTTATATGTTTACTATCATTATTTTTAGTTTCTATGTATCTCTTGATCTCTCTTTTTATTTCTTTCCTGACCTAGTTATTCTTCAGTAGCATGTTTTTTAATCTCTATGTATTTTTGGTTCTTTCTGATTTCTTTTTTCAATTGATCTCAAGTGTCAAAGCGTTATGATCAGAGAATGTGTTTGGTATGATTTCAACCCTCTTATATTTGTTGAGGATATTTCTGTGTCCCAGTATGTGCTCTATTCTTGAGAATGGTCCATGTGCACTGGAGAAGAATGTATAAGCAGCTATTTGTGACGGAGGGCTCTGTAAATGTCTATTATGTCCAGTTGGTCTAATATGTTATTTGAGAATGTTATTTCCTTATTGATTTTCTGTTTGGATGATCTGTCCATATCTGACAGTGGGATATTTAGGTTCCCTACTATGATGGTGTTTTGGTCTCTTTCTTCCTTTAGTTCTTTTAGTAGTTTCTTTATATATTTTGGGGCTCTCCGATATGGAGCATAGATATTAATAAGTGTTATGTCTTCTTGGTGCATGATTCCCTTTATCATTATGAAGTGTCTCTCAGTATCAGTCTTTATCTTTTTTATTTTCAATTCTATTTTATCTGATATTAGTACTACTACTCCCGCTTTTCTCTGAATACCATTTGCTTGAAATATCATTTTGCACCCTTTCACTTTAAGTCTATATTTGTCTTTGGAGCTGAAATATGTTTCCTGGAGGCAGGATATGGTTGGGTTTTGTTTTTGGATCCATTCTGCAACTCTGTGCCTTTTTATTGGTGAGTTCAGTCCAATTACATTTAGGGTGATAATTGACATATGAGGTCTTCTTATAGCCATTTTATCTTTTGCTTTCTGGTAGCTCTGTGTTTCCATTGCTTCCTTGCTCTTTTTCTTCTGTTTTCTTTATTTTGTGGGTTTTCCCTCTGGTACATTTTGCTTTATGTTAAATACTTCGGTTCTGAATCTTTGGTGAGTGGGTACCATTATGAATATATAAAGGATAGTTATATATATATACAGTCGTCCATTTTCTTCTGTGTGTGTCTTATCTCCATTAACCTTTGCGAATTTTGATCTTTGAATCTCTCCCTTTTCAGTCATTCTTATCACAATTTGTTCCTATGTATGCTGAACGTTTGTCACTACCTTGTCGTGCTTTCATTTTATACTTTTTATTGCTTTTTTCTTTACTATATCCCAGCCTTTCCAAATAGCTCTGTTTTCTATTTATTTCTTCTCCATCTTGCAAACTAACCTTGAATGTTCTTATGAACAGCAATGTGAACACAGTTGTTATAGTT
>NW_011904442.1:0-2046 GCF_000151845.1 Pteropus vampyrus
TCCTCATCTGTCAAGGGAGGGGAATTGATAGCGCCTGCTTAGAATGGGTGTCATGCGGATTCAGGATTTAACAGATGCAAATTATTTAAATGTATGTAAAATGACTTAACAAAGTATTTAGAAAGGTACCTGTTGTTTACAGTGACCCCCGAGGCACTACCCCGTGAGGGTACCCTGCTGGGAGCAGCCGGCTTTCGTAGCTCGGTCATAGACCCGTCTGATAGGCCTGCAAAGTACTCAATTCTTCCAACCACCCCACGTGAAAACTTGCAACATCAAATAAAAGCTGTACTCAGGGCGGCTTCGTGGCCTGCAATCTGTGCGTTTGCGCAGGGCCCGTGCTTAGTTAATGCCTAGCTGTTGCCATCTTGACTTTCTTAACATGTATGTAAAAAGGGCCCCACACTTTTATTTTGCACCGAGCTGCACAAATTTTGTAGCCGATCCCAGCTCCCCATGACCAAGGACTAGCCAGGTGGCCACAGGAAAGCCGCTCTCGCTCTCGATGGCTCTGTCCTCGTTCTCTGGATGTTGGGAGGGCCGGTGAGGAGAGGTGGGTTAGCACGGCCACAGACCCAGCCTCGCCAGGGAGCAGAGTGGAGCTTCCTGGACATGCAGCAGCGCGTCCGGACTAGAGGCGATGACTTCTCTCTCAGCGGTCTCAGGGGGCTCCAGGGAAACTAAAGGAAACTCTGCATGTCCTTCCCACCCGAACCGCTCCCCAAACCAACAAATGCACTTGGTGGTTCATAGCGAAACGATCTCAGTTACTCAGAGATACAGAGAAATCAGCCAGAGCTGCTGGGGTGCTGGGAGCTGGAGGTCACTCTGTGGCGGGGGAGGGGAGCTCACGGTGGAGACCATCGCAGGGGAGGGGATTCGACCGCTTCAGACAAGCAGCCCGTGCCAAGGAGCCTCACGGGTGACATTCGTCAGCTGCGGGAGCGACGGCTTTAGCCTCCGGGGTTGCCCAGTGAACGGAGAGCCTGTCCCATCTGTCTGACAGTCCCCTCAAGAAAGCCCCGGGAACTGCCTAGCAGGGCGGGAGGGTCCCACTAAATTCGTAACGGGAGTTAGAGGCAGAGCGTTTTGAGGCTGCTCTGGGGAATGATTCTTCCCTTGAGTTTCTGACCGAGGAAAAATGGACTCGATAAACACTCAGCCCCATCGTTCCTGGAGGCATGAACTTCTCTCATACAGTGCACCTGACTTTGACACTGGACAAAAGGACCTCGAAGCTCTGAAAGCATTTCTCCACTCCTGGTCTAGCGGCTCTCATCTTGTGGTTCCCACACCCGTGGCCTGAGGTGACCGTGTGACTTACCAATAGTTGCCAGCAGCACGGCCATGCGGGCCAGCTTTTCAAATGCTGCCTGGTGGAGAGCTCCACCTCAATCAATGTCCCTGTCCCCATTAACTCAGTGTTGTTTTGTTTTGTTTTGTTTTGTTTTTTGAACACTGGTCCACTTTGTTCTGATCTTAGAATCTGGAACCGCAGCTCAAGCCATTTCTGAACTGGGAATTCGCCATCCTGTGGCAGGAGCACAGGCCTCAGAGAAAACAAACAAGGGCTAAAACAATGTCTGTTACTCCCCCATCCACTCACGCAGGAGCTTGTGCTGAGACAGCCGTCCTGCCCAGACTCTGGATTAAGACTTAGGCTTCCTTGGGAGGAGGACGGAAACTGCGTGGGAACCACTGGGCTACGGCCCGTGACGCAGTCCAGGAAGGAACACCGAGTGCTCGGTGGCGATTAGTCCTTTCACAATGGTGCGACAGCTCCCTGGGGTGTCTTCCAGCTGGCGGGTGGTGGCACAGTCTGCAGGAGAGGAAGGACTCTGTGAGCGAGATACGGCTGAAGAATGAAGAAAACACAGCGCCCACCGGGGGTGCCCTTGGGGGGCCGGAGGGAGCCCACGTCTCCTGACCCCGCACAGCCATTCTGCTTCCTGAAGCTGCGCAAACACCGCGTCCAAATTTGGAGGCGCTTCAAAAGCTTGCACAAAGTTGTCTACGTTTCGTTCCACTGTTTACTGAAAAAAAAAA
>NW_011904443.1:0-1909 GCF_000151845.1 Pteropus vampyrus
TCTGGAGGGGACAGAGTGGAACCTCATGTCTACGCTTCTCCTGCTGACGTCCCCAAAGTCACTTTAACCCCTACAGCCTGGCCAGGGAACCAAAGAACCTCTCAACTCAAAACCCCCATCCGTGTGTGACGAAAGCACGGGCCTGCCCTCGTTTCTCTACAGATCGTAGGCGAGTCTCACCTGCACCTTGTCTGAGAGTAGGATTATGGGAGACACAACAGCTTAGGTCTAACCCCCTCTCCACCCGACAACCCGCCGCTTTCCTGCCGTGTGGCTTAGGATACGACGCATAATTTCTCTGAGCTGGTTTACCCATCTGTAAAATGGGGGCACCAACATCTGCCCCACAGGGGTGCCGTTGGGACAAATGAGACGGCTTCCTCTTTTTAGCAGTGCCTGGTCCTCCCTATGTACTTGAATGAATGGCGGGCGGGGCCTTCTGTAGGCTGGCTGCCTCCCGGGAACAGAGACCATTCCCCCCACCCCATCTTCCCCTGAATGCAGGAGCCTGCTGCCCAATGGTTAAGGGCCCTGATTTGGAACGTTTGCCAATTTCCGTGGTGTAAATCATCCAGCATGGCCAGTTTCCAGCTATCAATGGGACATTGCGGAGTGTGGATCGGGAAGAGGCACAGAATGAGCCGGCTCTAGCACAGGACCGTGTCTGTCACCCGCGCAGGACTGTGGAGCGGAAATCCACCGGTGGGTGTGACTGGCAGGGAGGGGGCTGCTCGGGGGCCCGGGTCAGGGTGAGGAAGCCTCTGGAACATGAAGCTGCTTTGACCACAGGTGTTCACTGTCCACGAGTGGACGTGCCTCTGTGTGGGTGTGGGACAGAGACGTGGGGAGGGCAGCTGGGGTCGACACACGCCCCCTGCGAGGACGACGCCCACCAAGCAGACGCACCCTTCCTAACTCCCCCCCTTCTCTCCCAGCCATCCTGACGCTTTGCTTCCTTTCACTGTTAGCACGTTCCAGGTGCTCTGCCTACCTGGCAAACAGGCCCCATCCCTGCCCCACAGAGTTTAGGGACCAGAGCAGTGGGTCTCACACCTGAGTGCCTCGGAATCCCCTGAGGGTTTGTTAGAACAAAGTTATGCTGGGCTCCAACCACAGTGTAGGATTCTGCAGGTAGAATATGCACTTCTAGCAAGTTCCCAGGTGATGCTGCTGCCACCGGTCCAGGGACCACACTTTGAGAACCACTGGCCTAGACGGAGAACCAGCTAAGAAAGCAGGCGATCGCCACCCAAGGAAGGGAAGTGGCACTGGGTTGAGAGGACTCGGGGGTTACAAAGTTCGGAGGCTCTTTCCAGCCCCGGGAAGAGCTATGACTCGATTCCTTGCTTGCCTTCCGTCCCAAAGCCTCCCTGGTCTAGTGAAGAGAAAGTCACCAGCCTCGGGCACGATGAGGTTCCACCTCCATCTCTCCGCCTTTCACACTCTCCAAGACCCCAGGCTGTGTCACATGGCCACCTCCCATCTTCCTTCGGAACAGGGTTAGATGTGACAATGCCTTTTCAGGTAAAGGGACAGTGGACCAGGTGGGCCCTAAAGAGATAGCTGGGGTTGCCAGTTGTTACCCCAGAGGCAGCGGGATCCCTTGCTCTAAGCTAATGACGGGTCACAGAACCATTCATCACTTTTCCCTCTTCCCTCCCCAGGCTCCTGAACAAGGGGGAGATTTGGCAGCACACAGCTAGTTTCCACCTCCTACCTTCTGCCCACGTTGGCGGCAGGTGACAAGGGGATACTGGGGCCTCTTTTAAGTTGAGAAGTTATAAAAAGGGTGAGGGGACCAGCCCCCTTTTCTCCATCTCCCCTTCCCTGCTGACACCCTAATCTCCCGGCCTCCTGAGTAACTAATGCCCCCAAATGGGATCAAGTCTCTGTCCCTGCACTTTATTTA
>NW_011904444.1:0-1338 GCF_000151845.1 Pteropus vampyrus
CGGGGCCCGCGGCTGAGCGCGGCGCGCCGTGCGCTCTTATTTGTGGTTATTAATTACTGAAGGGCGCAAACCGTGCTTCTGTGCATGAAAATATGTTTGAGCAGTTTCTACTTAAACTTTAAAGAGAACGTTAATCAATTTTATTTTAACAAAATGACCTTAAGCGGGGGGGAAAAAAAATGGTGTTATTTGCCCAAACAGGCAAATTAATTTCTCTCTCTTGAGAAATCTGAGAAGTTTCCAGAAATAGCTATGCATAATTTACACCTGCTCTGGCCGCTTCTAGGCTAACGTCAAGTCAAGCCCAGCCACGGGCACTACGCAGCCCCAGGCCCAGAAAGAACTGGAAATGGCCCTGTCACCATGGTGGGTCCCCTCTGCTCCTCCGCCCACCCTTCCCACGACCTTGGGAAACCGACGCTGAGGGGAGGGACAATGTAGCCTCTGAGAGGCCGGCCCAGCGTGGGTCAAGGTCACTGGGAGGAGAGGACAGCTGCCCAGCACCAGGGCCTGGGAATTCTCTGGGGGCCTAGGGGTCTCCAGCCGATAACTGTCCCTCAGCCTAGGGATCTCCAGCAAACTGTCCCTCAGCCTAGGGATTTCCAGCCGATAACTGTCCCTCAGCCTAGGGGTCACCAGCAGATAACTGCCCCACAGGTGCCTGCTTAGAGCTCTCAGTCTCCTGTCCGCCACCCTGAGGGAGTCCAAGAATGGCGGACTCTGGAACGGTCAGCAGGCCTGTGACACCTACGAATCTCATGCTCCGCCACACCCCGAGACCTGCTACGTTCCGCTTCCGGCGGGAGTGGGGACGGGCCCACGTTGTCCGCCTGAAGGATGAGGCTTAGAGGCGGGGCCGGGGGCTGCGGGACTGTGGTCAGTTTCCGGTCCGGCCTTTAGCAGCAATGTGGCTAGTGGCCTAACGTTCAGCCTCCCCGTCTCTGTTGTGTCCCCAGCACCGAGAACAGTGCCAGGACCTAGCAGATGCTCAAGAAATATTCGGGCCTAAATGGATGAGTGAAAGTGCTGGACACGTGGTTGTTCCATCATGGTTACTACTAGGCTTATCGCAGTAGGATTTTTTTCCAAATATAAAATTAGGTCATAACATAGAAAATTATTTTTCAAACTGCCTTTGCCCACGAGCGACCCTCAGCTCCCCGCCCCCACGCCCCCGTCCCGGGAGACTCGGACGGGATCGGTTGGAGGGGCGAATTCCCCTCCTCGCCCCTCGAAATCGGCATCTTGCATCAGTAAGCGCTTGATGAACATTCGTTGAATGAATGCGTGAGAGCTTACGGCAGGAGCCGCGGCCCTGGGGCTGCAGGAGCCACGGCC
>NW_011904445.1:0-2088 GCF_000151845.1 Pteropus vampyrus
AGAACATTTCAGATTTTTTTTCTTGTCAACTTCATCAAACTCTTCCAGCTCTAATGCTCTCATGGTCTTTGAATGAGAGTTTTACTTTGTTTGGTATTATAGGCTGGGTACTGTTTCTGCCCTCTATGCAGCCATGTGTCCCGGGGGCTGAGCCTTCATCATTCTGTCTCCTCCCTCTTACCAATCCCCGTCCTCATCCCTCATCCCACCCCATCTTCATAAAGCTTAAAAGTCAGCTCAGTCTGAAGGAAATATTTAATTCCTTAGATCGAAGTCATATTTACATGTCAAGGTAAGCAGCTCGCTACACACACCCTTTGCCCACAAAAATGTCAAAAAAGCTTTACCTGATGCTAAACTGGTGCCATCTAGTGGCCCATGATGTCACAACAGGAACAACGAGACACATGGCCTTCAAAAGTTTTTGTGAACAACGTTAGGGTTTCTTTCCAGGCTAGCCCTTGGCAAAATTGTGAAATCCAAGGCAATTTTTTCCATATTTCCAGTTTTTCCTCTCTGGAATTATTTCCCATGACAGGCAGGTGTAATGGAAAGAGAACAAACACTGGAGTCAGGCCGACCTAGCTCTGCACCAAATGCGTCCTGTGCTGCTTCTTTGCTGTAGGACCAGGGCAAGTCACCAAACTTCTCTTGAGTCTTGAGTCCATCCTCTGTGAAACATTGTAGTACAATCTCCCTTACAAAGTCTTTGTGGAGAATAAGAGTGAAGAAGTGGACATAGCATTCAATATACAGTAGATGAACCCTAAATATTAGTTCCATTCTCAAATACCTCTGTATTTTAAATATAAGACTGAAAAAGGTAACTATTGAACTCTGGTCCCAGAAGTATTAAAATAGAGGGTGAATAACTTTGTTTGGATGTCAGCAGGAAACACTCCATGCAAAGAGTTCACCAGAAGAGGCTTTAAGGGACCCCAGAGATGTGGGCAGTTAAGAGAGCCAGCAAGGGCCATGGCGGCACCCAGAGATGGGCAACAACAGAAAGACATTTCCACATCCAGGACTGATGGGACAAGCACATCCTGTAACAGAGTCCAGAGAGACCTGAGCTTGGGAGGAGGGGCAATCTGGCAAGGGCTGTTGTCAGATTGAATGACACGGCCATGCCAGAACTCAGTGCCAAGGCAGCAAGGGAGCAGGGAAGAAATAGCCCAACCTCTCCCCCGACCTCCCAGTGCCTGCGCATGCTCGCTGTTGGCCCCATCCAACCAGAAGTCAGCCAGCAGGGAGGCCCAGCCTCACTGGCACAGAGCAGACACCGGAGCACAGTTCCGGGGGAGACACCCGGAGGGTAACCAGTGCAGAACATCACGGAGGAAATACCTGCTTTGGGGAAAGAATCAGATTAGATGATGTCCATGAATAAATTCTAAGGAGAAGGAAGAATAAAGGAGGAATGAGCCAATCTTTACCAAATAGCTATTTTGCGCTATTGACCGTGTCTTTTAACGTTCTCTTGTAATTTTCCCAGCAACCTAGTACAATTTGTATTGTTGTCTTCCTTTAAAATTAAGGAGCAAAACCAAATAACTTGCATTGAGACACCCAGCTAGGAAGTAGTGAAATTCTGCCCCCAGTTACTGGATGCCAATGTCCCTCTCTACGTGATCCCTCCACCAAAGTGCCAGCTCTGGAAGGTACTGGAAAGATGAAACAGGCAGCAGGAAGGAGCAGAACAGAAAGACAGAGAGGGCAGTAGCACCCCGTCCTGAAAGGCAAAGAAAGAGACTCTGTCCCATGAGTAAGGGATTACATTTTCCTTATTGTTGTGAAGAGAATTCCCCTTTCCTGGCAAAGAAGGCCAATTTCTAAGTGAAGCTCAAACAGCATTGTATGGGAGGCGCAGACTGAGGAGCACCAAGTAAATCTTTGCCAAGGGATTAAGACTTTCCTCCTCTGGTGCTGAATATGATAGGAAGGGGATGGGGGATGGATGATAATGCTGAAAGACAGAACATTGAATATTCACTCATCTGAAAATCACCAAGACATTTCTTTCTGAGATGATCAGTCTAATCCATATTGTCCAACTGATTAAACAGCCAGGCAAACAAACCTTTTCCT
>NW_011904446.1:0-2453 GCF_000151845.1 Pteropus vampyrus
AGCCGCGGGGCCGTAGGACCTAGCGCAGCGTCCGTGGGCTCCGGGGCGGGGGCTGCGGCCGCGAAGCCCCCTCCCCGGGGAGGCGGGGCCTGGGCGAGCTCCCCGGTTGGGGAGCGGCGGCCGTCCGGAAGGATGCATCAGAAGCTGCTGAAGAGTGCGCATTACATCGAGCTGGGCAGCTACCAGTATTGGCCAGTCCTGGTGCCCCGCGGCATCCGCCTCTACACCTACGAGCAGATCCCCGTGTCTCTCAAGGACAACCCGTACATCACCGACGGCTACCGGGCCTACCTTCCCTCCAGGCTGTGTATCAAAAGGTACAGTCTGGCTGCGTCCGCGGGCGCGCCTGGGGGAAGCGCCAGCGGCCCGACCTCCTCACCTACACCCTTTTTGTCTGATCTTCCTGGTGCTTTCTCCCGCTTTTCTCCGTGCCCCTCATATCCTCCTGCCCCATCTTTTTCATTCTTTTCTGCCACCTCTCCTCTCATTATCTTCCCTCCTCCGCCGTGGTATTTGATCCACGGAATAATGACAGTAGCAACGATCATAATTACCAGCTCTCCTATAGAGGCTTCACCGTTGTAAAAGAGTTTTTGCATCCTTTATCCATTTGGTGCGTATTGGGATACACGTTAGAATTGACTCCACCGACAATGGTTGAGCCATATTTTCCCCTGCATATACGTAAGGTTTGTTTTAGAGCAGCCTTATGGAATTTCAGGTGTTTGGGGTCAGATAAATGCCTGTGTAATAGGAAACAAGTTCACATTGCCGTATATACGTATTTAGAAACCCCTGATTCATTCATTCGTCAGATACTATGGAGCTCCTGCTAGGTGTCAGACACTATACCAGGTCCTGCAGAGAACAGCAGACATGGCCCTTGTTCTCATGGCGGTACTAAAGTCTAGCCGGGGTGACACACAGTAAGGAGATAATTACACTATTACATAATAACTGCTGTGAAAAACGCTGTGTAGGAAAAGCACTATACCAGACAAAGCCTATAACGGGCACACCCTGCACTAGAGCACTACAGAAGCATTTCTATGAAAGAGATTTCTTCATTATCTAAACCTTTAAAACCAAGAATCCTTTGAAAGCCTGAGTTAAAAAAAAAAAAAACTGAAAAATTAATGTTCTAATTCTCAAGCTAGCTTTCTGTTAAAACTCACTGTATGTACTTTAAGAGAACTGACATACAGATTTTGGTTAGCTCCAGGTCACTACTGAAAACCCCAGTGCTGGAATGTGGGCAGTTGAATTGTGCAAGCAGTAACCACATGTCTGATTATTGATCTTTTCAGCGTGGTTTTTCCCCAATTCCTTTGCCCTGCCTTGAAAGTGGTTCTGTGACTCACAGTCACAAGGTGACATTACTGTCCATCCCTTTTTGGCTTTAATGGAAGGCCCATAGGACTTCACAATTAGAAGCCTAAGTACTCCTTTCCTCCCTAGTGCCTCCTATGCATAAGTTATTTCACAAGAAATCAGAGCTGGGCCCTGCCATGGATGTGAATTTCCTTAAGAATAGAGCAGGTAATGAATTGCCTTAAATATTTTATACCCACCTAGCTGTGGTCCTCTGCATTCTGATTTTAGAGTCCAAAACTTATGGATCAAGAAGTGAAATCTAGTCCTTTAGAACTTGGGCTATTGAGTCAAAACAAAAACAAAAACAAAAACAAAAAACCTTGGATATCCAGAGATCTGCCACTTAAAAGCTATGAGACCTTGAACAAAAGTTAACCTCTCTGAGCCTTATTTTCTCCATTTGTAAAAATGAGGGTGATCACAATAACTGCTTCAGAAAGTAATAAAGATTAAATGAGGCCCTACTTAGGGCCTAAGCACACAGTAAATGGTGATGTCATCATGATCATTGATTTCAGAGCTAAACAAATGATGATCATGATTGAGATGATTATTGATTTTGAAGCTGAACAGAGCATGGGCCTAATTTCTCATAGAATAAGAGTAGATCCTCTACTGGGGATCTACCTTATGCTCCCAAGTGTTCTTCCCACCAGCTTGGTTTTTTCCAGTGTCAGCTTTTGCCCTCTTTTTTTTAGCAATCAAGAGTGACCAGGACAGATTTTTGAATATAAGGAGAGGTTTTGTATGTCACAGCTGTTCTGCCAATACTTCGTTAGCTGGAACATGCTAAGATTGTGCCTTTTAGTTCACTTAATTGTGTTATACTGAGTTTCACAAAATGAAAAGTTCCAAGGCAATAGGCAGAACATAGTATTGATTGTCAAAACAGTCCTATTATTAGATATGTTCCCTCACGTTCCTGCACCCTACCCCCGACAATATAAGTAGTCTTTATACTTGATACTTGTACAGGATAAAGCCTGAAATTAATGATACAAGATTCACTTTATTTTTGATGATCATTTGATATGCTGTTTATGATGTGTGAAAATGGGAAAATGAGAACCATGGTGACT
>NW_011904447.1:0-2111 GCF_000151845.1 Pteropus vampyrus
AATGTTACAATATAACTGGCAGAATGATAAAATGTGAGGGAGGAAGATAGGTGATGGGGTGGGTATTTTAGAATGCTTCCCAAGCAATTCCATTACAGTCTTATCCCTCATCCCCAGACAACTTACCACATTTTTAGTTTAACTCATGGAAGGCAACAATGCTTTCTTACAAAGTACCCTTAATATTATCGTAAAAATAAATAATATTCAAATGCTGCACCTACAGGAGAAAACCATTTATTTTATTTCATATTTCTATCATATAAACGAGCACACTAATCTTGTACTGCATCACTAAAACTTCTGTAGAATAGTAAAAGTGACCCTTCCTTAAAAGACAGAATTGCTCCTTTAGCTAGAGTCATAGCCAATTGTTACAAATTGATTATGACAGTATAGATTGGATATCATTCAGAGGTTAAGACTGATATAACCAGAAAATTGCAAAGTCAAATTATTTTAACATTCCTAATTACTAAATTGAATTGCACAAAGTTATTTGGGTTAAAAATTTATTTCAAAGCAGTTGCTATTACTTTTGTTTGAGATGGAGATTAATCATCTGTGAAAGTTCATCATACAAATAGCCTTTTGAAGTGAATCTGGTACTGTTCAAAATTAATTATTGACTTTTCTCTGATTTAGAAAGTTAGTGATAGGTTTTTAGAAATGTTATATTATTTTTTTTAAGATTAACAGAAATATATTCAGAGAATCTAGTTATTTAGAAAGGTTCTTAGAGTGTCTATTGTTTGGAAATGAGACAGTAGTGCAGAAAGATATGTTTCCTGCTGTTTGTAATAAGCTGCTCTCAGTAATGATTGTTATATATACAGAAAAACTCCTCACATTTTAATTTGAAGCGAATGTTGACTTCTGAAACTGTAGCCCGTGGTACCATATGTGACAGTGGAAGATTGTAGAGTTTACAATGTACCATGACTAAGTGAAACTCAATTAAATTGAAAATATGTGTAAGTTTTATTATATTTTATTAATATTTTGAACTGATAACTTTGAAGACTTTTGACCTAACCAGAATTAAATTATAACAACTGTGGTATCTTAATCCCAATCCATCTCGAATAAACTCCACACTTGGAACATCTGTTCTGCAATAAAAGGCTAATTGCTCCAATCTCAATGACATTTGAATAGAATTGCCAGATTCCAGCAGAGAACAAAAAAGGAAAAAGCAAGTTGGAAGAATTTAGTATTCACTAAAGTAAAAGCCTTAATATTTTTCTTAAGCAAAAATATTTAAGAATTTTGTAGTTAACTACTTTATAATCTTAAAATGTTTGAACATAGTTGGGGTATTTATTCTATAAATAAATAAGTATATAAAGGAATCATAAATAAATAAACCAGCTGAGCTTCCTCAAAGTAGAATCAGTGGATTGGATCACAAACCCCTTTGCTAATCTTAGGAAAGCTATGAACTTTTTCCAAAAAGATATAATACATATTCAGAAAATAATTTCAAGGCACCCATTTATTCTCGCATCCCCATTCTCAAATACCTAAGTTTAAAACATCTGTTCTAGAGTTTAGATTGTATTTGTTTTTTAGGTGTTCATGTTAAGAAACAAGACAAAGTGTGGGGGCAGGGAACATGATAAGAGTAAAAAAAATAGCCTAATATCTATAAATATCATGAATGCAGTACACATTAAAAAGATATAATGGAATTGAGAGTCAAAAAAGTAGACAACACTGGCTAATTGAAAACCTTGAGACAAATGAAAATTGTTCATATACAACTCAGAAAAAAAATGCCATTGTGAACCATATATTTGGCATGTGGTATACAATTTTTGATTTATAATTTTACAGCTACTTCTAAAAATTTCTCCTTAAAGTCATTGAAATATTGGTGCTTTAGATTCAAAGATATAACATAAATGTTGATAGACATGTTAAAATATGACATTGGATGTTGAAATATAGAGATTTGAAGTAAATAAATATCGAAAAGAGACAGAACACAAGCATGATAGGTGAGTAAATCATGTGTGAAAGGAAAAAGGCACAAAATCTTTAAGAAATCTTTTAGTACTCTCTAGCAATTTTTTTAAGGAACTAGATAACATTTATAAAAAATCAATATC
>NW_011904448.1:0-2512 GCF_000151845.1 Pteropus vampyrus
ATTTTCTCCTGGTGAGAACACGCCCGGACAGTGGGCTGTATGTTCTTTACAAGCCCTTTTCTCAATTAGGAAAAAAAATTAATGTAAAGAGGGCAGCCTCACGGTTGTGCCACCTTCAATGAAGCAGGTTTTACTCTCTACTGTTGCTTTAATCTTTCGGGGATGCAGTGGGGTGACGGTAAATATCCACTCCCCTCTGCCTTCTATTCCAGCGTCTTTTGAACTACAAGTTGAAAGACTCGTTGTTGGGCTGCGAAATCAGTTTACCGGGCCATGACCGGCACTTGTTAATGAAAGAACAGAGTGGAATAGAATAGGTTAGAAAAAATCAGGGTCATCACAAATAATCAATATGTCTTTTTCATAGAATAGGTTTATATATACGCTTATGTACTTCTCCTACATATACACTTGTGTTCATGTATGTACGGTCTGTGTTATAAAGTAAAATATATTTCTTGCAGTGGGTCCTACATCTTGAAAAGGAAGAACAAAATGGGAGGAATCACTCTACCCAACACAAAAGCTTACTATATATAGATACAGTAATTAATAAGACATGGTATTTGCAGAGCGATAGGTGCATAGCTCAATGGAACAGAATAGAGAACACAGAAATAGACCATAAAGAAGTCAAATTGATTTTCGACAAAGTGGAAAAGCAGTTCAAATGGGGGAAAACTGCATTGGCCTTTTCAATTCAAATGGCCGTTTTTAAAAATGGCCCAAGTAGATCTTCATCACATCTGCATTCTAAGTAGCAGAAAGAAGTCAAGAGAAGCCACCATGTGTGCCAACTGTCTTTTAAGAAACATATCTGGGAACTACCACGGAGTTTTTAACTGTGTCCCATTGCCCAGAACATGGCCGTGCTAAGTGTAAGGAAACCTGAGAAATGTCATCTTCATTCTGAGCAGTCTAAAATTTCTATTATTATATTTAGGTAGAGAGAAATAGATATCGGGTGACAATTTATCGCGCTTGCGACACAGAGATGCGCAAGTGCGGAATTCTATCTCTCCTGGATTCCAAAATGATATTTTTGCAGCACATATTTGACCCCCGATTAAAAACCTCTTTGTCTGCCCATAGGGTAAAGTCTGAACTCCTGCATAAGGCTATCGATGTTCTTGAACGCTTGGCCCAAGCCTAGATTTCCAGCCCTCCCCAGCCCGCTACCTTCTGCACATGCTGAGACTCTACCACCTCAGTGTCCCTGCTCAAGGTTTTCCTTCCCCTGGATTGTTTTTGTGCATCCACCTGGCTCCTGTATCCAACAGCTGATGCCTCATCCTTGCGGGACTAGAGAAATTGCCATTTTCTCCTTCCGAAGCCCTTCTAGGCTTCAGAAGTCACTGTTCCCTTCCCTAGGCTTCCATTAATTCGTACGTGTATTGATTATGGCACTTACCTCATGTCTTACCATGACTTGTTTATCTGTTTTCTTGCTGTTGTTGTTGTTTGTATTTTGTTTTCCCTGGGGACTCAATGCCCTTCCAATACAGGGCCTATCTTCCTAAATCTTATTTCCACAAATCTTTGAATCTTTCCACTCTCTTAAAATTATTTGTTGAATTATTTAGCAGCTTCTTGGGGTCAAAGCCTAGAAAAAAGCAAAAAGTATCTATTTACAACAGGTGTGCTTTGAATGGACAGAGCTGCTACTTCACAGATTTAGTTGTGAAGAAATAATCTGTGTTTAGAGTGGCTTTAAAAAGGTGGACAGGATGATTCTTTGACATCTTGAGAGTCCGATTTCACTGTAGTGAGCAAGCTGGATTCAAAGTCAGAGCACCGGAAAGTCCCCTCAGACTTCATGTTCTCACAGGTCCCAGGGAGCATGGACCTGGGACACAGACGTGGGGACACCTGTCTGCTTGAGGAAAGGAAAGGTCTTCAGATTTCACTACACGAAGCCAGAGTAGCAAGAACAACTTCGAAAATATCATTTCTCTAGTTACATATTTGGAAGAAAATACTCTTCTTTCTATGGAAAAACATGTTTTATTCTTGGAAGCCATGCTGTTTTTATTCAATAAGGAGTATTTTATATTTCATTATTATTTGTAAATTTGTGTTTGACATCTTTTCATCAGTAAATTATTTTATTTGGGGAGGGGAGGAGTTAAATGGAAAGATTTTATACCTATTGAATAATGCCTCTCATTTCCCCTGTCCCTTGAGCCTCTGGCAACTACCATTCTACTCTATTCTTCTATGAGTCTGACTATTTTAGATTCCTCATATAGTGGAATCATGCGGTATTTGTCCTTCTGTGACTGGCTTATTTCACTTAGCATAATGCCCTTCAGTTCATCCCTGTAGTTACATGTGGCAAGATTTTTTTTTAAAGCTGAATAATATCCATTGTGTGCGTGCGTGCATGCGTGTGTGTGTGTGTGTGTGTGTGTGTGTGCGCGTGCGTGCACACGCACCACATTTTCTTTATCTATTCATCCATCGATGGACATTTAGGTTGTTTCCACTTCTTGGCTATGGTGAATAATGCAGG
>NW_011904449.1:0-2208 GCF_000151845.1 Pteropus vampyrus
AGTGATATCATGTGATTTTCACCTTTTTCTGTCTGGCTTATTTCACTTAGTATGATTATTTCAAGGTCCATCCATGTTGTTGCAAATGGTCTGTATCATCTTTTAGTCCTAGAAAAACAGTCTTTTTATTACAGTGATTTTTAATACAATGACTATTTCAGTGTAAATAACTGGCATTAAAAAATAAAACAAGTAAACCATTAATTTTAAAAAAAGTTTAACCGAGTACATTGTTTGAGACCCTTAAATAATAAGAATTGAAAAGTACTAAAATACCTGGGATTTTCATTAAGTATTTTTTTCTTTTAAAAAAAAACCTTAAATTACAATTTCAGGTGTACAACATAGTGATTAGATATTTATATAACTTATGGAGTGATCACCCCGATAAATCTAGTACCCATCTGACACCATACATAGTTATTGAAATATTATTGACTGTATTCCTTATGCTATACTTTACATCTCCATGACTATTTTGTAACTACCAATTCATGCTTCTTAATCTCTTCCCTCTTTTCATCGATTCCCCAACCCTCTCCCATCTGACAACCATGAAAATACTTTCTGTATCTACAAGTATATTTGTTTTGTTTGTTCGTTTTTGTTCTTTAGATTCCACATGTAAGTGAAATCATATATCATTTGTCTTTCTATGCCTTAACTCCACTCAGCACAATGTTCTTTAGGTCCATGTACGTTGTTACAGGTAGCAAGATTTCATTGTTTTCATTTATGTATTTTTTTACAGTAGAGTAATTTTTCACTGTATATATGTACCACTACTTCTTTATCCATTTATGCATTGATGGATACCCAGGTTTCACTATATATTTAATGAGCATTGCCCTGGGAAGACCTCGATCCCAGAGAAAAATGGTAAATGTTTTGCATAACTTAAGTCTAACAAATTATTTTTTTCTCTAGAACTCATTCCAGAATGATACTCCTCTATGATTACATCTCCAAGCCCATTTTCTTCTAGATATATAAAATGTAATATTTTAGTAATAAATTTCTTTTAGAAAAAATGTTTAAAAAGCATGCAATAATTTTTATAAACTTTTACAACTATAATATTGATTTAATAAGTTGTAGATTTATAAAATAATTTTATAATAAGAGAAAATTTTTCTTAAATAAAAAATATTATTTGGTATAAAAATATTAACTAATGTCCTTAGTATTTTTTCCCCCTCTTAGTTGCAAGCTATACAGGATATTTACAACTTTTATTTAAATTTGTAATAACAAGAAGTTTTAAACTTGAAAAACGACATCAGGGTAGGAAGAAAGGACCATAAAAATCACTTAATTAAAGTTATATTATCATTTGGTTTCCTGATTTTTCCTTAAAGTCAAGCAGAATTACAATATACTGACACTCTGAAAACTAAAAATAAGTGCATCATCTTCAAATCGAATTAATCCACAATTTATCACAGGAACCTAGTCATATTTATTTTCTGAACTATCTCTGCCACTTTCTAGTCCTTCTGATACTCCACATTTAACATTTGATATACTTGTAAATTGAAGAGATTTCCAAATTCTTGTGATTAAGTGCAATTTCAAAAACTAAACTGAGTAATTTCTCATGTTATAGAAAATGAAGCTTTCAAAATTAGGCAAGAAGAGGACTTAAAATTCCTTCGTAATGGGATCTGCTTTCCTATTTTGTAATGGCACTCTAGCTCTATCCTAGAAGTCAAATAAAAAATAAAACATAAACTTCTCATTAACGTATAGAAAAATCTTAAGAGACTATTACTCCCATAGAAAGAATAAGAACAAGCTAGAAAATTTACCAACACATAGAAACAAATGAGCTAATGATTGCTTTCATTCCTGACATAAAGAAGTAGGAGGAAAATTTGTAGTAGACTTGGGTTAGGACAAACCAATCAAACTTTTAACAAATGTACAATATCTATGTAGGTACTGTGGTGGGTTAGAATGCTGACGCATCTTGGCCATGAAGTGAGTCTACTCCAATCACAACTCTTTTTCATGGGCCTAGGAGTGTGAAAAGGTGGGAATCATGACAGAGAGTTGAGAAAAATTCTTTCAAGGCACTCTGGGCCTTCATGAAGTCCATTACAATAGTATTAAAAATGCAGGGAATCAGGCACGAGAGCTAAGGTAATTGCCACCAAGAAACTTAGACTTTCACTGCAGCAGCCTTCCAAAGGCTAGAGACAGGACTGT
>NW_011904450.1:0-1911 GCF_000151845.1 Pteropus vampyrus
CCTCTGGAGGAGAGCGAGGTCCTGCCTGCTCTTGCTTAGGAAGTAAGCATTATAACAAAGCCTCTTTTCAAGGTTTAACCCAAGTTTGGTTTTACTGCGACTCAGCAGTCAATTTTTCCTTCTAGGTTCTTTGTTAGTGTATACCTTCAACTTTGGAAGGACTTGTGAGATAATGGGACCACTGCTCCTCTGTAACCTCATGAAACATCACAAACCTTTAATTCACTAGTACTGTAGGGAGTCAAAAGTCAGAAAAAAACTTTAAGGAGTTATTTGAGTTCCATAGTGAGTTTACATTATATAATTGCTGTATTAGAGTTCAGTAATACAGTTAGGCAAAAATGTGTGGTCATGGGTTGGTTTAGGAAGGAAGAAAGACATTGTAAATATGTTAAAAATACTGTTATAGCCAAAAAGAAGAGGTTTTCATTTTCAACTAAAAAATTAAGCCTAAATTCTGAGACACAGTGATCAAAGGCCTCATAGGAATGTTTTAGAGAAAAAGCCCGTCACTACACTGATTAGACCAAGAACAGAGAGGAAGTCTATGGTAGGTGAGAGGGGGGACATGCCATGGGTATATTTGAAACAGGCTCAGGAAGGGGCATAAATATAAGGTGGGCTTTACATAATAAAATGTTCCTATTTTGTTCGCCAAGTGTCTAACTTGGTTTTGATTTGAGGCTGTTTGTTTCTGTAGGGACAGGAACACATCTTTTCAATTAATATTGTGCACTGTACATTGTAAATGTCATACACATGGGCACTTAATTAAAGTTTCAAGGCAGGAGTCACATGCAGCTAGCCTTGCTGTCCTCCTGGGAGCTGCAGTGTGGTTTAGATCACTGCTAAAAGTCTGTAGGCTAGCTGCAACTGAATCATCCAGAGAACTTGAAAAGCAAATTCCCAAGCTCACCCCCAAGGAATTCTGACTCACTGTGCAAATGGGAGTCTATCCCAGGAATCTGTGTCTTTTGTAAGGCACTCCAGGTGAGTCTGATTATATCCAGGTTTGGGAAATTAGTTTTAAAGACCATCAAAGACTCTTAACAGTATAGGAGGCAACATCTTTGTAGTTCGTTACTCACATAATGTGAGTTATAAATGCTGGGTCACAATATAAATTTCATTTAATTTAGTTATAGTTTACTCCCTAGCACTCTGCTGTGTTTATAGACAAACTTTTTCTTGTGAAAAGAATTAGGACTGTAAACACAATGTTGCTTTTTTATACATCTCAGTTACAGATTTAATAATACTACATACTTGCTAGACTATGTTGTCATTGGTTGAGCAAACCCATTTTATTTTAGTGTGTTATAGTCTTTTATTGTGTTGTGTTGAGTTATGTTGTAGTTTAATGTCTTACTCCCACTCTTTCCTAATGCACACTCCAATTTCCTTTCCCTGTGGACATTCACTCTGTGTTAATATGTTTTTAAACATGTATATATTCTTGTAAAATATGTTGTATGTGTGTACATTTTACAATTTATCTAAATGATATTGTGCTGAATCTCTCATTCTGTTTCTTTCTTGACTTAACGCTTTTTTAAGATTTGTCTATATGCTTTTATGTACATTTAGTTCAGTACTTCTAAATGCTGCTTAATATTCCAGTGATTTCATCTATCACATATTGCTCATCCATTTTCTCAGATATGGACACCTAGGTTGCTTCCGATTCCCTACTATCACAAATAATTCTAAGATGAATATACCTGTGTATGTCTCGACCACACAAGAATTTCTTTTCATTATTTACTCAGAAATGTAATTGTGGGGTCATAAGGTGGTATACATCTTAATTTTACTACTTTGCAGAATAGCAATAGCAGTTTACTCCTCCACCTATACTTCATATGAGTTTCCATCACCCTATATTCTTGACGACACTTGATATTATACATC
>NW_011904451.1:0-1195 GCF_000151845.1 Pteropus vampyrus
GAGCCTCCTGAGGATGCCACTCACACTGTACCGGGCTCGCCCTCGGCCTAGTGCTGTTACTTGACTTGCGTCTGAGGAAAATCAGACAGCACAGGATCCCTGCCCCTCAGCCCTCAGTCCCCCGAGGAAACCACCGCCAGCAGCTTTCGGTGTGTTCTTCCAGAAATTCCTCCGGCATGTACACAGACATCTAGGTCTGTACATCCCTAGAAAGGGTGAGTCAGACACCATCAGAAACTCGCTACACACTGTATCAGGCATGTGACACCCCCAAACGTCATGTCGTCGGCCCCTCTGTGTCCCCAGGGGTCAGTGCCTCCCCACAGGCCAACTACTGACTTCTGTACCTGGCGGCATAGGTGCTCTGGCTGCCAGGTGTGTAGCCCGTCTGTCTGCGAGGCTAGGTTGTTGGAGAGACGAGTTCTTTCTCTTTTTAGTGTTAGTTTTCTTTAATGAATATTTTTCAAGATTTGTTATAAAAGTATATGATGGCAGTTAACATGTATGCATTTTTCAGAGGTAGCCTGTACAAATATATACATTTTAAAAAGTGAACCCCCAAATTCACTCACCAGATTTAATCAGCACAGTGTATAGATCCTGCTCTGTGGGGTGCCGGGAAGTACACATGCACACACCCACACACGCACGCGTGCACACACTTTTCATGTGGGAGAAGATGAAGAAGACAGGTGGCCTATAATCTCTGCACACAGGTAATAACTGTTAGAAAAGCAGACGAACACACACTGGTGTTTTAAGAAAATTATAATGTCGCACCACGATATGAAATAAAACAGTAACGTCCCCCCAGCTCTCCCGCCGCACCCACCCCGAGGTGGTCACTGTCAGGGGTTCCCCCAGAAAACGTGTGACAGGTGGAAACACACTGTGTCTCTCGCTCTGTGGTGTGTGGTGTGTGTGTGTGTGTGTGTGACGTGCACGAAAGACATCCTGTTACACACATTGTGCTTTTTCTTTTAAACTTAAAACTTCGCTCTTCTGTCCGCTGACATCGCTCTGCTCCATTCCGTCTGCCGGGTTGTCACTGTCGTTTAGGGGGACGTCGGTGAGCGCTCTGTGCTATCTGACCGGCTCCCTCTGGCACTCCAGGCGGCGCTGCAGTGAGCACCCCTCCCTCGCCGTGGTCCTGGGGGATGCTAGGAGGGCATCGGTTTTTAAGCAGCTTTATAGA
>NW_011904452.1:0-2128 GCF_000151845.1 Pteropus vampyrus
ACCAGGATATGTGCATTTTTATTTCAACTATATTAATGTGTAATTGATTCTGCTGTATTTGGGCAAACCTATCTGTGTGCTTGGTTTACCTGGAGGCCTGTTATTAACACAAATTTAGATATTTTGTAGTGTCTGCCATTCTTTACCTGATCTCATATCTTAATGACTGGTACACTTTTATAAAAAGTTCTCATTTCAAATATTCTAGTTTTACTCGGGCAGAGAAGCGGTAAAGAAGTGTAATTCTGATGTATTTTTACTTTCCAAGCTAATAGATTTTTTTTTTAAATCAATATTACCCACATGATTCCAACATTTCCTTTGAAATCTTGTAATGAGAAAATCCCACTACTTATGTACTAAATATTATTTCGGCCCTCATCAGGTGAAAGAAGATATCAACAGAGGAATACATCTGATTTTATCAGATGAGATAGTCATATCCTAGCGGAAAGGAGTCTTAACGAGAAAAAGGAGCACAGTAGAGGCAAAATGCTAAGGCTATGAAATAGTGTCAGGAAAATGACAAGTTCATGATGGGGGAGGGATGATAATTGATTATTCTTAGGGTTCCTTGGATGATGAGATCAAAAGAAGGCATAATAAATAGGTATAGACATTAAATTTTAATATATCATTTTTTTGCCTAATTAGAGGCCAATGTATAATTGTCAACTTTTAATTATGTCCTGATATACATATATGGAGAAAGTATAATGATTTTGTTTTTGTTTTCCTTTTGCTGCAGAGTAGTGAAATTTTTGTCATGGATATTCTGTAAACTAATATTGGAAACTGCTTGGGCAGAATACCTAGAATGAGAAGGTAAAAATGTTGTAAAAACAAAGATATAAACATAAATATCTAGACAAAGATCTAAATAACATTTCTGGTTTGTTAATGAAAAAAACTTAGCACATCATGAAGAAACCATTTCTAAGCTGGTATCTGTCTTAATAAATCTCTCCTAAAAGTAGAACTTGGGTCAATTATTTCTAAAGTTTTGGTAAATTTGGTGATTAAGAAATTAAGCTCAATGTAGTCACACCAAAATATCTATCTAAAAGTGTTCATTTTTACTAGATAAATGCCCCTCAATTCAAAGTTATGCCCTTCTTAAAGAATGGCATAAAAGAGTTATTTTTGATTATACTAAGCTCACAAAAGGTGTTTGGAAACTGTATGATCATTTGTTTGTCATAGGCCTTGCAGGGGTCCTTTTAATGAAAGAACTTGGAAGTATGTATGGATAGGTATTATATCAACCTCTTTTATTCTACAGTATGCTCCTTTTCTAAATGTATTTTGTTTCCTTCAATATACCTGGGAATTTTTCTAAGGGAAAAATATTGTCTTAGTATAAAAATAGGTCAATAGAGAAATAGAATGACCATTAGCATCCACAAAGTGAATGAGTTAGATGCGACATTATATGTCAGGGTCCTAGGCATAGCTAAGCTAGTAATTTGCTCATTCATTAACCAGTCAACAAAAATGTACAGTGCACCTACTCTGTGATAGTCACTGTCCTATGCACTGAAGATAGTACATGGAACAAGACATATAAAAATCCCTGCCTCCATGTTACTAGTCTAAGCTATGCCACTCTAAAAGAATTAAGATTTAGGGCCTCCCCACTTTGCTCTGGGAGTGTATGCTTATACAGTTAGCCCTTGAACACCATGAATTTGATCTGCCCAGTTCCACTTACACAAGGATTTTTTTAAGTAAATATACAGCCCACACTCCATATCCTGGGTTTCATATTTGTGATTCCACAAACTGTGGATCAAAAACAGCAGGTTTCTATGATTAGAAATCTGCAGATATCGAGGGCTGACTGTATGCATTGTTCTATGCCATTTTATTTAAGGGACAGATTTTGCTATCCATGGGGATTTGGAACCTATTCCCCACAGATGTCGAAAGATTACTGTAGTTAAGTTTTTTTGGGAGAGGGCAAAAGTTATATGCGGATTTTCAAATGCAGATGTTTGGCGCTCCTAACACCTGCGTTGTTCAAGGGTCAACTCTATTTTAAACAAATTGGCATTTATTAAAGAATCATAATGTGTCACACTCAGAGCTAAATGCTAGAGCTATAAGGATGAACACATTATCCTCCTAT
>NW_011904453.1:0-2402 GCF_000151845.1 Pteropus vampyrus
TTTTTTTTTTAGGGAAACTTAGGAGTGACATAAAAAAGATAAATGAATAAAATAAATTCTACTGGATTTTTGTATATAATCATCTCTAGAAATAGAGGATTCATTATGCTGTGGTCAACTTCAAATACTTTTTAATTCCAAATATCTGAATTAATGAGCCTTTACAAATATATGCCATGCTGGGCAACATCAGTGGATTTTCTAAAAATAATGTAAATGTCTTTCTGTTTAATGTTATTTGAGTGCAATAAAATGCAGAATTCTTCTTTATATTGTCATTATTCTGAAGTATATTTTTTATTTCGTTACATAATAAAATTGGTTCATTTTGGACTTACTGGTATTTTAGAATACTGTAAGCATTTTGATGACTAAAAGCACCAAGGAATACCTTTAGCCCCTTCCCTAACCTGTTTCTGGTATTTTGTTTAAAATTTGTTTAAAATTTACTATTATGCTCCATTTCTGGGGGCAGGATTACAGTGAAATAGCCCTGGTGCCCATCCTTTGCAGGTTTTGTTCAGTCCTCGTTTGGTTATTCCCTGGCAAGGCCACTCCCACCTCACTCCCTGTACCTTGTGATCCTCTGACCATCATCTTGGGAGGATAGTCATCCTGGTTTGAGCTTCTCGAGTTCTAGAAAGTGTTGTTTTCTCCACCATGCCTAAAAGAAACAATTAGAATAAGACTTGAAACTAAGAGTGAGCAAACTCACTTTCACCGACTGCACTTACTCTGCTAAGAGCTTCGTGTGTGTGAGGTAGTTGCGTTTCCCAGTAGATGGATGTCATCCCTGCTCACAGACCAGGAAACAGGGCAAGGCTGAACCGCCTACCAGCCCGAGGCCATTCACGGTACTCTGGAGTGAGCACCTGGCACCAGGGAATGCGTTACTGAGGGTTGTGCAGGTGTTGCTGACACCCCTAGAAAAACAGCTCCTTGAGATTTTTGATTCTTTTCTTCAGTCCTGTATCCCTGATGCCAACGAGAGTGCATCCTATTGAATGATGGATGCACTGCCTAACTTAATGACGAGGTTGTAGTTAATAAGATCGAGGTGTTTTTGTTTTCGTTTTTAAATATCCTAGGTACCTTCCGTAGCACTGGCCAGAAAGTGTTATGGCAGTCAAATTTGTAAAACATACTCTGCATAAGTCAAGACCTGACACTTCTTAGGCATTTTTTCTTTTTCTAGAAAGGTAAAAAACAGCACAGTGGAAAGATCATATGCTTTGAAATGATGTCAACGGCTGACCTTGATAACTTTGGGCATTCTACTTTCTCAGCTTCCTCCTTTGCACAGAGAGAGATAAGACCTTTCCCTATCGGGTGTCAGGGACAAGAGGTATATGCGATACGCTTAGTACTAAGCCTGACACACTGTAGCTTTCAAAGTTAGTCCCCTTCCTCTCACCTAGGGCTGCAAGGGAGAACAGTGCTTGACCTGAAAAAAGTCCTTCCTTGCATCAGAAGCCTGCCTCAGATTTACTTCTCACGTCCCCCAAATGAAATGTTTTATAGGAATCAATATAGGAAACTAGGGACCAAAAAGTCAAGTGCTCCGTGATTGCGCCTGTGCTCCCACCCCAGACGGCACCCACATCCTCTCATGTCTTCTGTGAGGAAAGGCCAGAGTCTGTGATTTTTCATCAGTCTCCCAAACTGCTCCATCCCTACGCCAACATACGCACACACACACGTTCCTAGAAACACCCAAAGACCCGATAAGTACCTCCTGCGACTGCAACCAGCTGATCTACCTTGAAAATTCACTAGATGCTAACCTGTATTAAACAGTGGGCCAGATGTGAGGTTATAAATGAATGTAGCAGCTTGATTACTAGCACAAGGTCAGGTCACGTGCTGGTGTCTTCCCTGTGAGATGGCTGTTCTTTGGCCAGTGCAGGTTCTGGGTAGGTTTCACTGTCCGTGGGAACCCCGTTTGTGGGTGAGACACTAAGTGTGATCGATTCCCTTGGAGAAAAGCTGACAGAGGGGGGCTCTTGGGCTCAGGTCAGGCACCTGCCAGCAGCTTACCTGTGTGTGTGTGTGAAGTCCTTAGAGGAACAAGACTAGTGTTCTCTGTCATGTGACACATTCCTTTAAAGCACATGGTACCTATTACAGTTTATGTTTTTAGGAGACAATAAAAAATATTGAACAAGCTTTTTAAAAAATGTATCGGAGTGACATTGGTTAATAAAATTATATAAGTTTCAAGTGTACAATTCAATAATACATCATCCGTATATTGCCTTGTATGTTCACTGTCGTCACCATGTTTGACACCCTTTACCTGTATCTACCTCCCTCATCCCCCCTTTGATGAGGGCTTCTACCTACCCCAGTTTGTCTTCATTCTCATACAGTGCTTGCGGTGGTAAAGATCACCCATATCCACT
>NW_011904454.1:0-2163 GCF_000151845.1 Pteropus vampyrus
GCATACTTTAATGTTGTTACTGAAGATGAGGGGAAGGTGATGGAGAATCGTGGTCAAACAGATACTAGACTTTCCTGAGGGAACCAAGAGGTTTCACAGAGGTCCATGACAGGGGCAGCAGAGCTGAAGGATTCTCATCCTGGGGTATTATCGGCATTTGGACAGCTCAGATTTTTGTGACGTGGGAGGCCCCCAAAAGACAAGCTATGTAGCATCACTGGCCCCTGACCACCAAATGCCCACAGGCCACACCAGTCAACAGCGTGACCTCCCCACTACATTTTCAAATGCCAATTATAGGGGTGATCCCATTGCATGTGGAGATGAGATAACCATCCTCCCTTTACTCAAACCTCGCTCTGAAAAGAATTTCAGAGAAGAGGTCTCAACCTCTTGTCTGAGGCGAAATTCCTGACCAGCCTACTTGACAGACCTGATAAAAGGAGCTCTTCAGCTGCTGCTCGAGTGAGGAAAGCTGAGGGTGACGTGTAACCCACTCCCTTCCGTCCCCACTGACTTGAGACACAGCAGTGCATCCACACAAGGCCATAACGTAGCTGCTGTAGAGCACGGCTCCTAACTTTAAGTGCCAGGAGTCACTGGGAATGTTTATTACAGTGTGGATTTTGACCTAGTAGGTTTGAGCCAGAGCCTGCATTTTACGGAATCACCTCAGATAAATGTGATTCAAGTTGTCACCTGTCTACCCTTTCTATATGCACTTCCTTTGAAGATTTCAACTCCAAAGAAACTCTTACAGACCGACTGGCAGAAAACTCCCTTTTAATAACAGCATGCAGGAGACGGGAAAGAGTGTAGTACAGGGTGAGAGCAGTATTAGAGGAAGGGGAAGCAGTGGTCTTGTCTTACGTATAAGTCTTTTGATGGTGGGTCTGGGCTCAGATCTACCTGAAAGGAGAGGAAATAAACAATCTGGTCCCTTGGGGGTGGCCAGTTTTCGAGCCCTCTGTACCTTCACCAGAGAAAAACCATGTAGAAAAATATGGGAGTGCCCTCGGCACACAAATGATGTAAACAGCAGGACAGAGAAATACAGCAGCCAGAATAAAGAAGTGAATGCTAGAAAGAACTTTAAGATGGCAATAAAAAAAAATGAGAATTAAAAAGTTTTCGAGGGAAAAAAGTTGATATTATGAGGGATTTTTATTTTAAAGGAGAAAGATTGTTCTATAAACTGTCAGCCTCTTTTTATTTAATCCAAATGCAAAACAAATCCATATTATCTCCTGACCGAAGTTTCTCCTATGCTTAGATCTCAGAGATTATTGCCGACATATGAACTAAGTTTTTTCCCCTAACAGTGTCTGTAATTTTAAAAACAATAACAACCATTTATAGAGCGCCATGTGCTGGGCACTTTGCATACAATATTGTATTTTGTCCTCAGAGATAAATATAGCTATTCTCTCCCACTTCACAGATAAGGAAAGTGTTGCAGGGAGGTTAAACAGTTTGTCCAAACCTCTGGCTCTGGGCAGACCCAGACCCAGCTCCCAAGTGTGGCCGATTCTAGAGCCCGTGCTCCTCACTCTCTGTCTCGCTTCCTCTTTCAAATGGTACCCTAATATTTACTAAGGTTTAACGTTTTCCCCACATTCCAAAACCACTTAGAGCAGTGGTTCTCCAAGTGTGGTCCTCAGATCAGCAGAATCAGCATCCCTTGATAACTTGTTAGAAACACAAATTCTCTGTCTTCACCCCAGACCTACTGAATCAGAAACTGGGATGGGAGTGGGCTGGGCCCGGCATTTTAACAAGCCCTCTGTGTGATTCTGATACATGTGAAACTGAACCTCTGCCCTTATTGCTATCCAAGCTAGTAACTGATCACCTGGCCCACACATCTCACCTGTCTTCCAGAGGCCACTCACGGAGGATGCTTCTCACACTCCCTTTCCGGTTCCCCAGAGAACCAGCCTCTGCATGGTGGCCTGAAAGTCTTCTACAGAGTTTGTTTTGGTTTAAAATAGTGTCACATAAGCTTACACTGGTTAAGTAAAAGGCAGCATTTGAAGGAAATTTAACCTGTATGTTGTTATGGATTGCAAAAGGCCATTGTACTTTTGGGTTAACATTTTCACATTTCTCTACTTCTGCTATCGTCCAGAACAGGAAGCGGAAGTTCTGAACTACCAGGAAGCC
>NW_011904455.1:0-2313 GCF_000151845.1 Pteropus vampyrus
ATCCATCTAAATATATAAAACTCTCACTTTCACGGTGATTTTTGGAATAATCATACTAGGATCTCTCATCCCTAATTACTTCTTTATCTGCAAAAGAAAAAAGCAGCATGCACACGGAAATGCTTTACTCCATTATATTAAATGCAAAGTTTACACATGGAGACTGCACAGTACTCTGTGCATATGCTACACTGTTCGTCCATAAGTCTGGGGATTTCCTTTACTTGGCATGAATTATAGGAGAGGTCCCTAACACCCAGACTGAGTGAGTTATTCTAGCTTATGGTGGTGTTGGAGAGAAAAGCGCATAAACCAGAGGATGTCATTAGACCAGTGACAATGGAGGAGAAAATATCCAGTGCTGACAGCCCCACTCACTTGTAAGCTGATTGGTGTCAACATGCAGAGCAGTATAGACAGAACGGCTTAGGAAAGGTTTTGCTGCATCTGGTGAGAAAGGAAGTGTAACAGCAAAAAGAGAACAAAATATTTTATGTCTGTGTTTGCTCCACCTAGAAAAAGCAGACACAATGAATCTACAGTATGTACAGAGAAGGAACTAACCACATGTATTAATACAGTCTTTGTGTCTCAGCTGTAAAACAGGTTCTGGGCTTGTAGTTAAAGTAGCTGCACAGATGGGGCCTTTCTCCCTTTCTTTGCAATATTCCATATTCTAATTATGACTTGCACTGCTCCTGGCACGAAAGCAAGGCCACTGATGCAGCCCCAAGAGTAGGCATGATAAAAAGCCAGGCCCATGAACTCATGTGACTGCTCTTTTCCACTTCCCTTCTCCTCCCTCAGCTAATTCAGTCTGTTTTTTGGACGGCATTTGGAATTCCTCAAGCTGTCTCTCGCTGCTTTTCACTCACTGAAAGAAAGAAGATCAGATCTTCAAAAGTAACTCTAGAGTTACTGGCAGGAGACTGATTAACAATGTGGTACAAAAACCCTGCAAGCATATAAAGTGTGAATAACCGATTAGTAAAAAGGACCTCGTAAGGGCTAATGAAATTGTCCACTATTCTATGTAAAATCTAAGTGAAAAATCTACATCATGAGCAACGGGTTTCCATAACCTATATGGTACTTCATTTTAGCCTTAAATGTTAGGCTCTCCATTATAGCCGATAAAGGAATAATCCCATAAAATTAAATAAAATATTCTGGATCATCTTATTCTATTTCTGTTACTGCCAGAGGAATCTTGCAGATTTTCTGTTCTGTATAAATTGTTTTTAGCTATTGAATATTGAAAGATACATTGAACTTCGTTTTAACATCCCATCATACTCTTATGAAGAACAAACGTTCTTAACAATAAGTGATTCTCATGTTAAGCTATGTAGCTGTAAATATAGGAAAAATCCTACACGATTTGTACTCATGTTTTAGGTCTTTGAATATACTAACAATTCTCAGATAAAAAGTTTCTATTTCACTGGAATCTTTTTTAAACATTTAAAATATTTTTTTTTTCTTTTACTCTCTTACAGTCATTTTTTTCCCTGAGATCTCAGTAATGTCTTTGGCCATTTGGTAATTAAAAGCATTGCTATATTCATTCGTTCATTTGTTCACTTATTCAGTTATTCATCCAACAAATATTTACTGCATGCCTGGAACTATAGTCATTAACATAACAGAATGAAGCCCATACTTTACCAAAGAGGATAAGCAATAGATAAAATAAACAAGTAAAATATATACCAAGCTAGGTATTGACAGGTGGTATAGAGAAAAACAAAGGAAGTAAGAGGAATAGGGAATGGAATTTTAAATATGGTGGCCAGGAAATGCTTCACTGGTAAGGCTATTTATACTTCAAGAAAGACAGGAATCCAGCCATGTGCATCTATGGTAGAAAAATTGTTCTGTAGAGGAAACAGTGCAAAAGCTTTGCAGGCAGATTATGCATAGAGTGTGAGAAGAAGAGCAAAGTGGCCAAAATGACCAGAATGGAGCAACCAGCAAAGAGAACCACAGCCACATAACCAGAACCAGATATGTAGACCAATGCAAGGACTTGGGCTTTTACTCTGCATAATATGAGAAGTCACTGGAGTGTTTTTGGAGAAGAGCGACACTTTTGAATGTATGTTTTATAAGTCAGCTATGTTGATAATAAATTGTTGGGTTAATAATGACAGAAATGGGGATAATAGCTAGAAGTTTCCTATTATTCATTCAAAAAATGATGATGACTTGGACAAAATTGATAGAAATGAATGGAATGCAAAATGTTTGGATTGTAAATGTATTTTAAATGTAGAGTGAGCAGTGGTTGGTGGCAGATTGAAAGCAGATTAT